>NC_136518.1:38604964-38657464 GCF_053919585.1 Euprymna scolopes | reverse complement strand
AGCGTACAATAATTACTTTTTAATTTGATGGAGAATCTCTTCAAGTACATAAAACGTTTTTTGAAATAGATATATTGCGTGTCTTCTTTTATTATTTCCTTATCTGCTTATATTAAAATCCAATCACATGGCCATAGTGGAGCAGATTACCCAAAAAATCGTTCATTTGATGATACAAGCATGAAATTTGGCATAAATATTCGCTGGATAGTAGATTTTAAGAAAAAAGTGCTGGCCACCTGAAATTCCAATATGACGGCCATTTTCCAAGATGGCCGCCATAGGAGTCCAAATTTTGAAAAATTTCAGCATATTATCGTATAATACAGTGCGTTTATCGAGCTTAAGTTGGTTGTGTTGTCATAATATTACTCACTTTAAGCTCGTTCAGTGTTCTAGTGTTCCTGTAGAAGCTTGACAAGGGAAACTGCAAAGTTTAGTACAATGCAACCCAGTCTTTTTACATTTGCACCTTCCACCACAGTCAGTCTTGCATCCACATTTTGTCAGTTCACTGCAGCATTTTGAAATCGGTTCCAGTGAAGTCCACACAATTTTCCAAGAGTCATCTTCTTTTGACCATCCCCACTTTGAAGGACACTGAAGTTCTGGATCACGTATGACACTTTGTCCCCAAACATGACCTGCTTGATAGGCAGCTCTTTTGGCATGTTCCTTGAGTGCATTTTGAGTTGGTGGGATTAAGTCATATGACCTTTGCTTCCGTGCAAAGAGGTCAAGTCTTGCGTCATCTACTGATGAGGTTGCACTGGACCTATCATACATGAGAATTACATATTTCTCCAATACTTGTAGATCAGACTCCTCAATTTCAGATGGGCTCAGACTGAGTTTTGCAAATGTGGCTGAGATTTCATTAAATACATTCCATGTCTGGAAGGCTGTCTTTTTTCCCTTGCTATTGGAAGAAGATACAACATCAAACCCTGTGAAGGCATGGAAGAACAACATTCCCTTGGATTTCTCTGGTCCTAGATTGGACACAAGGTCATGTATAGGAATCCACCTGGTGTGTCCCCCTTGCCGAATCTCACCCACATTTCCTGAAGACAAATTGCTGTGAGAGAAGGCATCATCGATATGGCAATTACTACAATGTCTGTGTCATTTGCATCAACCAGTACAGACTTGTAGCCCTCCTGAGCTGCATGCCAAGCATGTAAGAATATCCGTGTGTCGGCCTCCTCATGCGTACAGGATGTCAATTCTTCTAAGCTGAAGTTGGTGTAATTGGCACTGGTAAGGACCATTTCCTCCCTAGTCACAAGGACTGCATTGCTTGTGGTCATTTCAGCTATGGCATTGGCAAGGAAGTGGAAGAGTTCTGATTTGTTAGTGCTGTCTCGAAGGAAGCTCTTCCAGTTTGTAGGTGGTTTGCTCTTTGCGGTAACTCTCCTCCTGATGGCCTTTCCACGTTTAGATCTAGCTTCTGACTTAAGGCTGGTCTTATGGTATACATAAAAAATGATATCTGTTCTCTTGTGAGTGTGGCTGTAGTTCTGCACCAAGGGAAGAATATCGTTTTGGGCATATTCCTCAAATGTCTTTGGTGTTTTTGGTGCAACAGCATTCACCAGTGAAGCCCCATCAACAATCAGTACATCAGATTCTGGCTTGGACTCTGGAAGCTGGACTTGCCCTTGGAGAATTTCCACAAGATCTGACTTGGTACTTGGACGTAGGTTACCATTCTTGCTGAGAGAGGGGAGAAACGACTGGTTCTCATGCTTGAAAAATTCCTGTAGATCACAACCTCTAGTTTGGCAAGAGATGAAAAGGCGGGAAAACAGGTGGCAATCCTCCTTTAGCAGTTTCTTCTCAGATTGTTTGCTTTGCCCAGTCCCCGTTTTGAAGAAATCTATGCTGTTCTTCTTGATGGACTGGGAGAAATATTGACCATCGTTAAGTTTATCCATAAACGTTTTGAACTGTTCTTTCCCCTTCTGAAGATGTGTAGCAACACGTTCAGCCGCAGATGATTCTGCTATGTCCTTTGTGTCAAGGGTCAGCAGATCTCCTGTCACCTCAGTGAATGGATTGCCCATTTCCTCTAGGACCATGGTGAGCCTTTTAACCTGAGCTGCAGGTGACTGTTCATAGTGACGAGTGTCACTCTTCACATCCTTACTCCCTGATGCTGTTTCATAGTCGGCCACCAACTTCCTTATTTCCGGCCCAGCCACCATCCATCTTCGAAGAGCTGCTGCTGGATCTTCTGTCAGCCCAATAGCTCCACCATCTCCTTTGATGCTAGCATTATTTTGTTCGTGGGCTTGGTCAATGGCGACTGATGAGAAATGCCTGTCAGATTTGTGAACTACAAAGTTTCCATTTTGGAATTGTTGTGCAACCTCTGGGTGTTGCCTCTCTAAGCTCATCATATCTCGAAGGTGAACTGGAAGCCATTGTGCGTAATTAACACTGTTGTTTGCGAAGAAATAGGGTATCAGTTCTGCCAGAGATTCACGATACAATGCGAAATTTCCCTCTCTGAAAGCACGTATCAGTGTCAGAATGGTCAGCTCCATGTTCAGAATCAAGAACCAAAACTGAAACAGAGGACTCTCTTTACTGCGGAAGCCACACCACTCTTCAAAGGTGACAGTTTTCTCATCACTGTCTTCCTGTTCAACAAGATATGCACTGTAACCTTTCTTCAAGAGCTTGAATAAACTGCTTGCTGTAACCTGATGAGCTTGGCGAGTCTTTGTAACATTTGTAGCTGATAGAAATGAATCTGCAGAGCTTGAAGATGCTATTTCTGCCTTAACAAGTACACCAGTCCATCTGCTGCCCTCTAACATTGACCCTATTGATTTAAAGGCTGTCATTTCAATATGTAGTCCACCAAACATTATTACAAACTTGTCTTCCCCATATATGTCTGGCCAATGCCACTGTATCTGTTTCGCCAGTGCATAGAGTGGCTGGACTGCTGTTATAACGGGTGTTTGTCCTGGGTTGAGGAACGACACAGTTTCCTTGATTTTGTCCATAGCATGCTTTATGGTGGCAACACTTTGTGCTTGATCTCGGGACAGCAAAGCATTTACACTAGTCACAAATTCTGCTCTTTGGTCGCTTGCATGATGGGCAGACCATGTTACATTTTGTGAACCATCTACATCAGTGGTATTATGGACCTTTTCCAACCATTCATTTTCAAGCTTGACCTCCTCTTGGAAAAGACTGGGATCTGGAAGTGAAAAGTCATCACGGATGCTTGGTTCTGGATTTTTCTTACGGAAGAAGGCTAGTGGAATATTTGTGTATGACTCTGGAAGATCCGGGACCTTCTTTGTCCGACCTTCTGTAACATTGGCCAAGATGCGTGCTTCTCCTACATTATCTGAACTTGGGTGCTGGAACATTGAAATACTTGTACCATGGAAAGATGTGCTTGATGTTTTTGCTGTTGGGTTGTGATCTATGTTATCTACAGCAGATGTTGTGAACAGCCCTTTCCTCAAAATTGGTGGACACACGACATCATCTTCCACATATTGCTTTACAACAGTCTCACCCAACTGTCCTGATATTTCCAAAACTCTGTCATAAGATATGCTTATTCCATTCTCATGCAGCTTGTCGATCAGTTGTCTCTTTCTTGTCTTTGCAAAAACTTTCATTCCAACATAAACAGCAAATGGTGTTTCACGGTCTTTAGCATGTCTTTGAGATTTCGAACCTTCCCTGTACTTTGAGTAACAGTTGAACTGTAGTAGTTGAGCAATGGCCACATCTGACTGCACAATACCATGATTCAGATGGGACCTTATGTCCACCCCATGCTCAATACTGCAAACAAACTGCAGAAGTGCCTGGGGAACGGCTTCCTCTCCAAACCCTTCTTGAAATGCCTGGCTGAATTTTGTCTTGTGAGCCAGCATCTCTTTCCGGATGATATCAGCAGCTTTAGCCAGATGAATGGCTTCACTGTATTTGCTAGCATCAGATAGAATGGTGCTTACATCTTTTCTGAATGCAAGAAGGACATCTCGCCCTTTCTTATGTGCTTCAAGCTCAGGTATCCTAGAGAGTAACTGCTCTTTTAATCTGGTAGAATTGACCTCTGGGGATTCCACACCTAGTTGTTGCAGCCGATGCTTGTAAAGTGCGGCTAGATCAGCAAGTCGAAATATCACTGGTGTTGTTTCTGTACCGGTAACCATGCTATCCATGATGTAGATCACAAGCTCTGAAAACGCTAAGGGTAAACGTCTTTCCCTTGACTGCTGTCATTCTCCTCTTGCTTCATGACATTAAGATGTGCTTGCTCTGAGTTGTATAACTGTGCCAAGCATCGAGGGTGATACTTCAACTCTTGGGCAACAACATCACCAGCACTTAACTTTGCTAGGAGCTTTTTATTGTTTAGGGTCCGGGCACACTGATTAAGCCTTTCATTCAGCTGCATGGTCATTGCCTGTCTTAAATTTGATATTTCATCCTCTTCTTCACATAAGAAGCACTGTACCTCTGGAGGGTCTGAGGTCCTTTGTCTCTTCTCACGGTTCTCTTCTGTGCCAATAAAACCCCCGTCATCCTTGGCTCGGCTCTCCCGCGCTGGCACATTCTGTCAATCCAGGTGCGGCTATCCAACCATAGGGGCTGGCTAGATAGCATTTGGGATACTAAACTGGAGTTTAGCTGATATTGAACCCCATGCTGAGTTCCACAGCAGTGTGTCACCAGTGTGCCCTGGCAGTGAGCGACATACACTCTCGTCAATATTCTGCAAAATTCTCCTTCTGTGGAAAAAACGGTGGTACTTAATTTGATCCTCGTGAGATGTGCCGCCTTGGTCACAATTTCTCAATGGGTTGATTCAGGGGCTTGTATGGAGTTAGGAAGGTAACGGAATTAAGAACACCTGATTTCTTCAGGATGGCTAGCATGGTTTGTAAGACTTTTGGGGGCATTTTATAGGCAAAAACAGGTTATCCACTTTGTCATCCTTGCATTAGCAGTCCTTTTTAGGCATAAAAGTTGGAAAAAATGAACGTTTATGGAAATTTGTGGTTTGCTGGCGGCCATCTTGAAAAAAATGGTCGCCATATTGGAATTTTTGATGGCCAGCACTTTTTTCTGAAACTATTTTCAGAGACTATTGATGCCAAATTTCATGCTTGTATCACCAAATGAACGATTCTGGCAAAAAATCACATTAAGCTGCTCCACTACCATAAAAATGTGGCCAACTTAGGTTCGACTACAACTATAAAGAGAATCATCTTCCTCTTCTGTTATCCAAAAACATGGGAAAATACTACGAAAATATGTTTTTTCCTTACAAAACCAAATCCAGATAAAGATAGCACGATTTTGAGCTGAGTAATTGGATGAATTTACCATATGTTGTATATATATATATATATATATATATATATATATATATATATATATATATGTGTGTGTGTGGGTGTATGTGTATATGTATGAGTGTGTGTGAGTGTGCATGTGTATATATATATATATATATATATATATATCTTTATATTAAACGATCAGCTCCCGCTTCAATTAGCCTGAATGCATGACTTTATTTTTATGTGGCATGATTTTTCAAGAGCAGTGCATAAGCATCAAATACATGTGATTCTTGTTACAAACATGAATCCGAATATATTCTATTAGTAATCTCAATGAAGCGTAGACTCGAAACTAGCCATTAGGATTTGCGGCTTTCATGACATATATGAGTCCTTGCGTTGTCTAGTTGTTTTCATTGCTGTAATCAGCTGAATCTTTTCAGCCATTCCTCTGATTTCAATCTCTCGCATATTGTTTTCTAAGATCTTTGGTCTTCTTGGTGTCCTTGATATCCACATTGTAGTCTGGTGGAACTGTGAAATCTATAGTCTCCTAATACTTTTTATTCTTGTTCTTAAATATGCCATCTTTTTGCTTGGGTGGGTTTTTCTCTTAGTACGTTTATGCCCAGTAGGATTTTTTCTTACTCCAGTTTTCAACTACTTATGCCAGTCTGTACTAGTATCGTTTGTCTGGCTGTTAAAGTTAGTTTGCTTGCATACTTCCCAGTGTACTGCTCTTTATAATGATCTTTTCTGTTGCTGTATTCCTTTTAGTCTGGTTCTTTGGTTTTTAATAGGACTGAAATTTACACTCAGGGTAAGTATTAAGTTCTCACAGAAATAATGTTCAACACATTTATATTTTTAACTTTTTCTATTTTTAATCTGTGGCATTCAGAACCCATCAGGAGTATCAAAAAAGGAACATAGGAGCAGGCATATATTTTATATAATTTTGCATTAATCTTCACAAATGGAAAAGAAAGGCAGTAGCGTATCATTTGTAATAAAGTTTCCCCAAATTATTCTATGAAACCAAAAAAGATAAAGCAGCATTTGAAAAATGTTCATCATCCTCATCACAACGATAGAAACAACAATTTTGGAACAGCATTGGAATGCACTCAAAAATATACAGCTGTTTCCAACAGAAGATTTATAATGAGAAAAAGACTTACTGAAGTTGTTGATGTCGTAGCACTTGGACAATAAATACAGAAACAAACGAATACAATTGGGGATTTTTTTATTTAGCCTTGCGTTCTCAAAATTGTTGAAATTAGGTTGGAAATGAAAGAAGAAAAATACCGCCCTAGTTTTATTATCAAACAGAAGGGTTCAAAGGGGGATAATTGATATGGTAATTGACATCAAAGATAAAGTTGTACAGGAGATCAAGTCTTTTGCATTTGGTTTATTTTCAATTAAAATGATAAATAAACAGAGGCAGCATAATGTTCACAGTTGATAAATTTGCAAGGTGTATTCACCTAAATTCATTTAAAGAGGAGTTTCTCTTTTGTATTTATTTTTAACTAACGGCCAAGACCTCGGATATTCTGGCGAAGGTTCTCCCTTTTTTTCGATCAGAAAATATTTTGTGATATAATATCATCGGGCGTTTACAGATAGCACACAATTTATGTTAGGGAATAAATCAGAATGTCAAGTATGTATTATAAGGCTAACTCTAAAGTTTAAAGGCGTTCATTGAATCCCCAGTAATTAGCCTCAAGAACAACTCCAGCTCCGATAGAGAAGTTTTTATCTCAAACAATTCAAATAATGTATTTTGTCAATAATTAAGCACTCAAATCACGACACTGATATCAATGTAACAAAATTCCCTTCTTTTTCACTCTAATGTTCGTTGGCTATTAAGAATATATGTGACTGAGCGAGTATTAAAGTTGTTTCATCCCCTTCCTGTTTTATAAGTATTTTAATGGTAGGTGCCCTTTTACCCCTTCGACGTGCATAACCCCGACAAACCCGACAAGCAGCAAAATACCACTTCTACACAAAAGAAATCCCTTGAGGTAAAAAAGCGTTCCACTCTAATTGTTTATTCCTTAGGACTGCTAGAATTTGGAAACTCATTCTGGGTATCTGTTTCTCTTACTTCAAGTGTAATGTAATCAGACGTCTGAATGCTAAACTCCTTACATAGTATATCTTGCAAATTATGCCAAGGAGTGTAATTACATACATCAAAGTGGCACTGTGCTTTGTTAGGGATGACAAAACAGTAAAACTAAAAATAATAAACCATCTCAAATTCATTTTTGACGTAAAAGGTAACCGGAAATTTCTGCCTGGCTAAATGCCGACTGTGAATCATGCGTTTTGTCTTTTTGGTTGATATTTTAGCGATTGCATATAAACTGAGTCTACGGATGTAAGGAAGGAATACAAATATTACAACATTCGTAGATACTTTAAAACTTTTCATAAACAAGTTGAAAATCGGAAGAGAAGAGTAATTACAGTGAATGTCGCATTGTTTGAGAAACTGGCATTAACTCTTTTTGATTGTGGTTAAAAGTAGGTGCTTCCATAATTTGTAAAACAGGAGATTTACATCATTTGACCGAACTTGAAAATGAATTCAACCGATATTTATAAGTATATAATCATGATGGGTTGTTAGAAAGCAATTAAAATTGCTATTGAAAAGTTCCTGACGATTGTCAGGATGAGATTTCGGATTTGAAAATGAATCGTGAATAAAAGAAATTAATTACAAAATTGTGCGACATAACTACCCGTGCATTGCTTCCGTTTTTTCGACATATCTTTGTATTCAGGCTGTGCAAATATTTTACAGCTTAAAACAAAATAGCGCAATATGTTACAAGTAGTAAATGACAAGTGTTGTGCCTTTTCAGAGACTAATCCTCGTATCACAGAATTGGCTACGAATACATAATCACATTTTTTTTCAATCAATGATGTGTTACCTTCTGAATAATAAAATAGCAGATTGATAATATCTTGTTTCCTAACACAAAATGTTTCTTACATTAGTTTTAGTTTAGCCTATGATATTTTATTCAATTTTGATATATCAATCAATATTTTCAATTCGCATATAATTTGTAAAATGCCATTATAAACATTGATCCATGTAAACTGTAAATGTAAAATATATTTTGAAAAAAAGTCTTAGTAATATTTGCATATAATTTACACTGAACTCTTGGAGAAAAAATATTGGAAAGGACGATGAATTGAAGAAAGACATTCTTAACAATGGTGAACGGGGCGTATGCCCAATTGAGGTTGAGAAACACGGGCCTAGTTTCTCATGTGGTCCATCCTGTCGCCAATTTGATCAGAGAGTATGCATTTGCTGTTTTTTATGGTTTGTCAGTTTTTACTTTGATGTTGTTTGTTTTCATCACATTATCATCTGCGGCTTTTAATATGGATTTAGTTTCTCCCTTTCGGTCTCTGTTTCGTAGCAACGTTCAATTGTTTTCGAGAGTCTCATCTTCTGTCATCTTTATGAATTGCCTGTGCAGCTATTTCATTTCTTATTTCATATACATTGCCTATTTGTTTTCAGTCTTACTTATATTCAGAATCCTTTGCTTTGGTAATCATCGTTTTAGTATGCTGCATTATGGATTTTATAGTAATTTCATACAAACCAGTCTACTTTCCTTGTTTGTACTCTAAACGTAAGGTCGGTCGGTATCATCTTTTGTGTACATTAGACTGTGCATAGCGATAGTTTTCATAATCTTCTAGCAAGAATGATTCAATCCATTTTGACCAACATATCGATCGTCTATCTATGCGCTTATGCATTTAATACTTTTTCTACTATATACTTAAGTTCTAGGCGGGTTTTTTTTATCTTTCTGAAGTATTCTTTTCCAAATTTCTTATTCATTCTAGAAAATTCAAATATTTTTAGGTGCACTCATCTACACTTGGTTTGGTAGTTTCACCCTAGTCATTTTCTCTAGGGTCTCCTTCCTCATAAAAAGTAGTATGCACTTTTCATAATAAATTCCAGTCGGATGTTTTGGGGTTGCTTAAGTTCCTGGTTGTGTTTATAAGTGCCTCCATGTCTTTTTTGTTGTTTACAAAACGTTTCAGGTCGTGCATCCATAAGGTGTTCCTACGCTCCACTTATTTTAGTCAAATTGTATATGATTTAACACTACATTGTTAAGAGCATTATAACGATGATGCATAGCGGTGGTGAAAAGATATCTTGTCTTGGATTTTGTACAGTTTGAAACATTCTAGAATCTTTGCTTGTCGTTCTGTCCTAAGCTTTTTATAGTCGATCCATGCCATGACTACTTTTCTTTGTAATACTTTTATTATCATCAGGACTTTTGGTCTATGCGAAGTAGATCATGTTTCTTTTGACTTCCTTTGGTTTCGTTTATATTCTTCAAAGAGTCGTCGCTGATAAACAAGGGAGTCGTACATTTGTTCTCTAATTGGTGATATTAGTTTTAATTTTTTTCAGGGGATAAATAAGTATGTTATAAACCTGTAGTTCGTAGTGGCGGATACCATTTTTGTGTATTTTTATACTAGTGTGTTTCTCCTTTTGTCAACAATATTTTTACCGTCTACGTATATATACATCGTTTGATATTTTGACTTTGCCTAGCATGTAGTTCCATGAATGTGTTTAACCCGTAAGCGCGTATTCCCTCGCAACATAAAACTCTTCAGTTTGCCATTTTTTTGTAGATTAGTCTACATCAATTCCTTACTGATTACTTTTTCTACCCCTTCCTCGATTAACTGTTACTCTTACCTCGTGTCTGTCAATGCTTCGACATTTCAAATTTGATATGTCGTTTTTTTTTATATCTTACTCAAATAGCATTTTGTTCAGACTGGCTCGATTCTTGCGGGTTTTTTTTCGTTCATATTTAAATAGAATAATTGTTGATCGTTTTCAAAGTTCCTGTGTAACTTTCGCTGTGTTAATTTGTATATGTATCGTTTATTCCCCCCTTCTGTTACTTCTATTTTTGCTTCAGTCTCTCATATATAATGTTAAGAGTCTATCTGCTCGTCACATTACAATTATTATCTCCATAATCATGATTATTATTATTATTATTATTATTATTATTATTATTATTATTATTGTTGTTGTTGTTGCTGCTGCTGTTGTTGTTTTTGTTGTTGTAAATTCATCCTCGTCCATTCGTCTGTCCGCACTTTTCTCAATAACTACACCTTGTAATTTGTTGAAAATTTGCACACACATTGAACATGATATGAGTAAAAAAGTAACAGAACGAATTTGTGTTCATAAAAAAATGATAGCTTGGATTTTTCTAAAACCTTCTGAAAAGTTGTAACTCACTAATTTCTATATAAATTTGTTTCTCTCTACTTCGCGATAAGTCTTGGTGTGCCGCTGGGCCCTTTTAGGGCTAATAAAAACACTACATTTAAAAAAAAAATATTTAACTATATTTATCCACATTTTGTGTGTATGTCTTATTTAGCAGTATTGCATGGTTCTGAACTCAAATTTGAATATGTTAAGACCTTGGAGACATTTGGGGCTAAATAGGGGCTCAAGTCAAAAGAAACATGATCTACTTCGCATAGACCAAAAGTCCTGATGATAGTAAAAGCATTACAAAGAAAAGTAGTCATGGCATGGGTCGACTATAAAAAGCTTAGGACAGAACGACAAGCAAAGATTCTAGAATGTTTCAAACTGTACAAAATCCAAGACAAGATATCTTTTCACCACCGCTATGCATCATCGTTATAATGCTCTTAACAATGTAGTGTTAAATAATATATAAGTAATTTCTTTTTTTTCACGGTGTAAAATTCAAATTTACATATGTTATGGCAACACTCCAAAGTCGTTTTTTTTTCACCAGGATTTGAGGTCCCCTTGGGGCTTTGGGGCTAAATGGCTAGGCGAGTAAATGATGAAATTATTCATTTTTTATGCCTTGATCACTGTGAACTCATGGGGGCATTCAGTTTTCACTTGTTATTATTTTTACTCACAATGAGTTCTCATACAGATAAAATATTTTCGTTGTCAAAACCTATGATATTATGTGGAGTGTAAGCGAGAACAAGTCTCACCGAATTTCTAGAACTCTCTACCTTTCTCAATATTTTTTTGCAAATGAAGTCGGTTATCTCAACAGCGTATTACCGTTTATTTCTCGCTGGTAAGGATCATTGGCCTTCACAAGAATATGGGTGGCAATAATCTTCCCTAATGTTCCAACCTTCTTTTCACTTATCTAGAGGAGGTCTGGTTACTGCTTTCTCTCCAGGGGGGGTCATCTTTCTTGAATTTTCCTATTTTTGTGGTTTCAATTGATTCCAACAGTATTTTTAAAGAGAGATTCACTTTTATGCAGCGTTGGTTTTATTGATTCCATGCGGTGTTACATTTTTTGATTTATGTCTGTTGCAGTTACGAAATGTCCGGTTAGTGTTTGTAGTTCATGTGTATTAGACTTTGAATTCGTGAGTTTTCCAGTAATAGCTCTGCAGTTTTTATTATTTTTCCTTTATCTTCTCAAAAATCAGTCTGATCTAAATATCTCACCCACCTTTTTTTCGAAGTTTCCGCTATTTTTCATAGTGTTCTTATCATTATCGGTTATATTTTGACTTTCTACATCTTTCATGCCTTTCTCAGCATGGACGATGTTCATATATTTTCTTCACTGGTCCGTTCTGACAGAGCGTAGATGTTTCAGTTCGATCAGACAGTCGCAGAATTTGCCTGCTCACCTTTTTCTGTTTTAATGCATACAAACACTTAAAAAAAATGCAATACTCAGTATAGGTATATATTTGGTGGTTCAGTGTGTATATTCAGGGGCATATAAACTTAATATCGGTACACAATATTCACATTTAAAAAAATCATTTCTAGCTGAAAAGCAAATATCTTTTAAGATGTATTTAATTGCATACAGCAATACCATTGTATACGATTTTTTCAACAGCAAATGTCTTTAAATAATCTCTATATTTTTTATGAAGTTTTAGTTCACTATTTAGATTTTAAAAAAATATGTCAATACGAGTATCTATTCCAAAAGTAACGCCTCCTTATTTTTTTATTCCGCTCGAGATGGGATTTAAAATTGCATTGTCTGATCAATAGTTTCATAGTTATGTTCCAAATATTGACCGTGTGACAGTCTAAGAATTAAGCCCTGTTGTGGACTTGCATCAGTAGTATTGATACGTCTTTGAGTTTTTGACAAAGGTTCATTAGGATTATTGCTGACTATGCTAAATTAATTAAGTCTGTAGCACAAATTATCGCGCGTTTAATCTTACTTTTTAAACATTTTAATTAAAAAAAAGATGCTGGGCTATATTTTCGGAAAACCCTTAGATTATATACCCCGCTCCATACGTAAATACGCAGTCATAATCTATCGTTTACAAAATTGCATTTAAAGTAAACTAGAATTCTGGTGCACACAATAAAGTGTTTTTAATAGTATCATATTCCTTGTAATAGTAGTTCATTTTTGTGTAGAAAATATAACACTTTTCTTTTTACACAAAAATTTTCTATCTGAAATTTCAATTTTCGGCCATTCTGTATTTATACGTCTGTAAAACCACGTATAATCATGTTCTTTGAATATGTCAACTGCTGTCAAAAGTAACTGTCATGGTGTACAATATATGATTATTTTTTTTACCTTTAAATATCACATTTTAGAAATAATAGATGCAACATATATATGCTAAATAAAGAAATGCTACATGGTAAGAATGACGACATTGGAAATAATTTCAATTATTTATCAAGCATTTATTAATTCTAGAAAATATATTAAAAAAACGATATATATATATATATGTATATATATTATATGTGTGTGTTTGTGTGAGTGTATGTGTGTGTTTCACTTACTTTTGTACTATTTATTTAATAATCTATAGATTATGCTCGTTACTTTCTTAGTTATCCCGTACGTTACGCTTTCAAAAACAAAAACAAATATAATTTGCGAATTTCAAATATTTTGGAATAAGCCGCATTCATTGAGTTTCCCTTTTAAAAGCGCACTTTTTCTAACAATGAAAAACTCTTTCGATAAATGTTTGTTTATAAATATCATTTAGTAATATATGATTATTGTTGTAATAGAATGAGTAAGGAACTGGCGATAATTCCGATATGAATCTGTTCTTCCGTAAAGAAAAGTCTCACCAGAAACCTTATATAAAATAAGGAATATTTGAATAAAACAGGAAAACAAAGAACATTGTCTGCTCAGATTTACTGAACACAAAGAGTAAATGGAATATTTTCCCTTTCAATTGATGTTATTATTTGTATCACAAAATGTTACACTATATTATATTAATGCGTATTTATCATTGCTGCTTAATTATTTCATTTAGCTAAGTGGTATTATTTAAGTAAAATAAAAACTATTTTCATAGAAATGTTAATAAAAGCTTAACTAAATTTTTTGCCGTGCGGTGTTTGTTTTGTTTTGTTTTTTTTACATAGGAATCTCCACTTATCTCTCAAAGATGAGGGTTTATAAGTGTACACAGTCAATGAGATAATATCGAAGTTATCGTTAGTAGTGAAAATTTGGTGAATTGGATTACGTAAGAGGACTGTTAAACAGGAATTGGTTTACGTTGAACTTAAAGCTACCAAACTGGAAAAGAAACTAACGGAAGACAGTTCCAAAGTCATGCATTCATAAATAGAGAAGCTTTATTCATTGGACTTTACGTTTAGATTTAGACAGATAAAGAGTGGGAAAAATTATTGATAATGGTTTCAGTTAAACGAGTATTTTTTGTGAAAGTTTGGCGATGGGGGGCCATAAATTGGGGCTAAGACGATCATATGCCATGAAAATAACGATAAAGTGGAGACAGGCTCGCAAAGTCTCTTCTGCGAAAAAGAAGAAAAGGGTATCTAGCACTAGACTACCAACTCTGTTTTGAACTCTGTCAAGGCAGGATTAGTCATTCTAGGAGCTCTTGCCCAGATGTGGCAACACTATTTGTATTTTATATAGGTAGAGATTTGTATTAGTAGTGAGATATCTACTGAGAGGTAGAAATATTCCCACTAGTTCTCCGTAGACCTTGGCAACAGATTTGATATACGTGTTTCATTTCAGATAACGAGCAAATGTTAAACACGGAAGTTTGTGAAAACATGGAGCCTTCCCAAGACGAAGAATTCATTTGAATTAATGTCAGAGTGAGAACAGAGAGATTCACTAATCCTATGAGATATAACCGTTAAGACATCTGCTATATATCTAGCAGAAGGGAAACCATATTGCATGTTACCAAGAAGCTTATTTTTTGCTGAGGTTGTTGCCTACGTCTCTATTTAACACAGATTTCAACACCTAACTCATGGTGCACAGGAGACTTATTCGTCTGTACTGAGAGGAAGATAACAGATCACCTGAATTTTTATTGTTATTTCTAAAAATTAATTTTTAGCACAATCCAAGAATTGATCACAATATATTCCTTAATTTAATATATTTCTCATTCAGTAGCATATCTCCAGTATATATTATTCTGTATTATGTTTTATATAGAGAGAGAAGAATAGTCAAGATATTTAAAAAAAAACGTGTTCAATTTGGGGTGTCTAGTTAATGGACAGTTGTTTAAAGTATGTCATATATATTTTCATTTAATGAAATCAATACTAAAGTCTCAACATAATTAGTAAATTCATAGAAAATCTTAAGAATAGTTTAAAAAAAACAAATGTGTATATTGCTGGCATTAATCAGTTCAGGTTAAAACATAAATGACAGAATATAAGCAACTCGGTCGAACGATTTTGGATTTAAATTATGTACGACGATTTACTATCGTTCACTACTTTTACCCTTCGAATTTATCAAGCGATCAAATAAATGAAAGTAAAAACTAACTCTAATTGATCTTCAAGAAAAGAACCACGTGAAAACTATATTTTTCCAAAGTTCAATACTTACGTCAATACAATTTTTAAAAAAAAGGAAAAAAAATGGATGTAAAATTCCGATGATGAGAAAGTAAATATTCAATTTTAGGCACAACGTTGGGATTGCGTAACATTTTTAATTTGGTTCTTACTTCAAATAATGAACAAAAGTATTTCATAATACGATATTCATATGCTGTTATTTTTTAATTATTCACTTTCTCACGCAGGGAATCCTAAGCGATTAAATTCTAATAAAAACCTGTTATGCCCGCCCCGAGTCCATGCTACAACAAGGATTTATAGGCCTTCAGCAACCTCGACGGTTTTCGAAAATGTGTGCAAATTAAGTTGCGCTATCGCGAGCGATCCTTACTGTAGATTTCTTACTGGGAATGACTAACCTGAAATATGAGTTCCAATAACCTTCCCAAAGTTCGAAACCTTATCGCACTACCTCAATGGATATCTGGTTACTGCTTTCTTTATTTACTCTTTCCATCCTACTTGGACTTTCTTTCTTTTTTGCTTTTCTCTGGCTGTATGTGGGTGTGTACTGATATTGTTTTATTTATTTACAAATTGCTGGATAATGTTAGTAGATGTGCATTTGGTTTACACATTATAGCGTTTTCCTTAAGATTTCAGTCGTCGTCCTTAGTATTATCGGTTGTATTTTCTCTGCTTTCATCCTGATTCCATTATTTCCTATTTTATTAAAGTATTTTGTGACTGCTCCTACTTCTACTACTATAATGTCTTTAGTCATTTTCTATATGCCTTTCAACTCTCTGGTCAGTTGCATAAATTTGTAAAGCCTGTCTGTCTCTTGCGTCAAATCGTAGTTGCTCCTGTTTTCTTTTTTTTAGTTTTTGCCCATTATTTTTTTGTTTTTTGTCGTTTATTTAATCGGCATTTCCTGTTGTGACTTTATAAAAGTCCGTGATCTACGTATTGACCTGATTCGATTTTCTGCAATCCTCACAATTGTCTATACTAATCAGTCCTCTTCCCACGCATTCCTCTTCAGTAAAATCGCTGAACACAATCTTTTATGTATAAAACATTGCACATTGTTATAAGTCTCTTGGTCTTCTTGTCAAGACGCCTCAGTTGTTCTTTGGCTGAGCCTATGAATGGTCTAGCCTTAATCACTAGTGATCTTGGTTTGATTTTATACATTTTATTGTCTACTAATTGAGATTCCATGACATTATTGATTTCTTTATTGTTCTTTTTCAGTGTTTTATTTTATTTTATTTTATGAACTCTGCTTCAAAGAACTCCAAAATATTTGTAGTTGTGGTGTACTGTAATGTAATTTTCTCTCCTTTGTTATCAAATTGAAATATTTGGCGCTTGTTAATCCATAGCAATCGCGATACAGAAAAAAAGCGACATGAGTTTGAGAGAAGAACATGTGCCTCGCCATAACTCTGGTTTTAAAGCAGTTGTGGCTTCCGCGAATTTAGGATTACATTATTATTTATTTTATATATTTACTATCGGAATTGTGCAGCATTGCTCGGCGAAACAATGCGCTTTGGATTACATCTCACCGACATATATATGTATGTGTCATTCATCTATCCAAACAAATAGCTTACTTGTTATAAAAAACAAAAAAAACTTGCGATTACTGTTCCCGGTAAATTACGATATTATGTAACCAGTAGTTTAAAAGTTTATCAGTAAAATATTTCACCCAGAATTTCACATACATACATTTATTGTTTTATTTATATAAATGTATATACATTATTATAAGTTTATATATAGTTTGGTGTTCTTTCAATAGAAACACAATGGCCTAGCAATATTTTAATGGGTTAAGTTACAGGTTATGTCCGGAAGCATGTAACTGCAGTGTTGGTTTATGGATTTAACGAGGTAGAATAATTGGCCAGGCAAAGTAGAGGGAATTCATAAACATTAGGGAATCAGACAATTTTGTTCAGAGATTTGGATCAGTCTATACATAAACAGACAGTGGTATAAAAAGAGTGCGAGCAAAAAAATTATGGATATAAGGAGTAAAATTGAGGTTGGGGAAATGTGTAGGTAAATGCGTGTATAAAAAAAGCTACGCGCGGGAAACATTTTCATAATGAAGCAGGAGTAGATCTCAAGTGTGTCGTTAGTTTGTGTTTAGAATTAATTGTTGTTGATAGAAGGTTGGTATTCAGGAACTAATTTTGCTCGTAAACAATGGCAAAAATACAAGATTCTAAAAAAATAATTGCGATATTTGGTTTCATTTTATAGTATGATCCATAATTTAAGAAATAAAAGCTAACTAATAAAAGAAAAAATATAAAGCATTTTAACCAAGCGTAAACACACTGTTTGGTTGAATTCAATTATGGTAATATTCTTCTAGGTTGATCTATTTTTGTTTTGTTTTATGAAGCTCACCTTGGGCCAATGTTTCGATATTTGTCGTCCGGAAGGTGGGGCTTCCATATGAGGCCAAGTTTGTGAAATTTTGTTGTGTCTGTCAAAAGTTTTTAGCAGACACACAAACATACATGGATACAAACAAACATACACACATTTTCGCTTTTATATGCATAGACTAGACTACTCATGACATAAAGAAAATCGTTTTTTACACAACAAAAACATTTCTATGAAAGTATATTAAAATAATTTAAATTCAATTAAAAAATGAAAAAAAAACAATATAGATATATTTCTATGAGTCGTTCTGTTTATTAAAATTAATTATTTTTTAAAATAAAAATTACAATTACTGAACATTAAGTGGTTGACCATACTTATAGGTAAATGTGCACTGAACAGAAACCATAATACTTATTATAGTTAAATTCAAATGTTTATATATCTGCTATGATTTGTCCATCATATATACATGCTCTGGGGTTGAGGCTTAATTTTTCTTAATACATATGGAATATAAAGAATAATTTAGATTTCAGACAAAAACGTCAATATAAAATAAAATAAAATTCAATATTATAATTAAACATAAGCTATTGTTATCTTTACTCATTTTTGTATAAACCTTAAAATGCTGCCTTAATGCACAATATATATATATATATATATATATATATATATATATATATGTATATATATATATATAATAAAAATTAAAATTGAATTTACCAAAATGATCCAATATGGTAAAATTAAATTAAATTATAAATATAAAAGAATTAATATTTATAAAATTATCTCAGCCAGATATAAAAGCTCGATGAAACCAAATAAGAAATAGAGCTTATAATTAGAGCAAACAGTTAATAAAATATATTAAAAACACTTTGAAATGAGTTAAAAACATTTTTAATCTGAAGAGGAAACACTAGATAAATGGATAGTCCTTAATCCGCGGAGTTTCGAAGAAATACCCTCCTTCTCATCAGAGGGTAGGAATTAGCAATATTGCGGGATCGGATTTTTCATGCAGAAGTATTTGATGAAACAAAAAGTACGTCAAAGATCTTACTTGAAAACAAAATAAGTTAAGCAGAGGGAATATGGTGAAGAAAAAGAATGAATGGATAGTCTGGTGGAAGATAAAAAAATCCAGTGACGGTAAAATCCAAATGTAAAACTTCAAGAAAGTTAAAAGAATTTCCATTTGTACAAGTAAAATCCAAGGAAATCCCGTAATTGGAAGAAAATGGTCCATAATAATCCAAAGGCAGAAATCCATGGAATAATTCACAAAAATGTGTACAAGGAAAAAAATATTAATAAAAGAAAAATAAGATCTGATTTTCACTCTACTTCCGAGACATAACTATAAATCAAAAAGAATTTTCAGTGATGAAAGCAAGTTTAATTTTTTTGGAAATGATGTAAAGAGACGTATTGGTACAACATCTGTTGTCCGGTTACAAACTCGTATAAACGCGCATATCTATAAAAACATATTTCAAGATCATGTTGTACACATCATACAAAATTCATGTTTCGATAGGGTTACCTTTATGCAAAATAATGCGCCATATCACAAGGCAAAGGTGGTAATAAGTTATCTTAGCGAGCAAGATTTCGAAATTATAGATTGTCCATCGCAAGATTTTCCATAGGATTTAAATCAGGAGACTTAAATCCTATAGAAAATCTTTTGAAAGACTTTAACATTGAAAGTTATGGAAAGAAATCCCACTAGCACGGAGGATGTGTGGGTGAAGCTTCAAGAAGAATGGTCTAAAATTAGTATCGAAGATTGTCAAGAACTGATTCATTCCTGTAGTCGAAGTGTGTGACTGTCATTGAGAGCAAGGGCGCATTTACTAAATATTGATTATACATGCATCTTTATGTTTTTGGTGGGGTTGTTTACCTTATTTTTTCTCAATTTTGTCCCTTTCTTTCGAGCGTTCCTATTTTGAAAATAAATAATTGTTATAATTCTTTTATTACCTTTTGTCAAAATTTCAGCATTTCACAATTGTTATTTATAAGAAATATAAAGTTTTAAAATGTTGTCCCTTAATTGTGGTCGCTAATGTGTAATTCAGTTCTCATTATAAACTTTTTAGAAGTTTGATTATCTAAGTACTAAGACTGCATTGAGTTTAATAAAGTTTTTTTCGGGAATTAAAAATGCATTCTTTACTTTTTTGTTACATATTTTTACTCCAAGATTCTTCAGACTACATAATTTTTTGTGATATGTATGGCTAGGTTTCCTGCCTATTACCTATTTGCCTTTCTGGGAAGGAAGGTACTTAATTTTTTATGCATATTTATTCTTAAAGCATATTCGAATAGATCTGGTAATCTTGTTAAATTTAGTTATAATTTATAAATAGTTTATTTTTTTCTTTTTATATGTTTAAATTAAGTTTTTTTTTTTCTGGGAATTTAAATTGCATCCTTTATTTTTTTTACATTTATATATATATATATATATATATATATATATATATATAATATATATATATATATATATATATATACATGTATATGCATATACTACATCGATATATATATATATATATATATATTACATTCATATATATATATATTGCATGTATATATATACATTACATGTATATATATATTACATTTATATATATATATATATATATATATATATATGTATTGCATTTATATATATATTACATTTATATATATATATATATATTCTCTTGATTTTCACCTCTCCAAGATAGTTATCGTTGTTGTTATTATTATCATTATTATTATTATTATTATTAATAGTAGTAGTAGTATTTACTCACAATGAATAGTCACACGGACTATCAGCAAATATTTTTCTTTGAGAACCACTTGCAATGTAATCTAAAGTCTGAGTCACGTCAATTCTCTACAGATACATTTGCAGATGAATTTGCGTTATTTATACAGCTGCTTACCATTAATTTCTCGATATTCTACAATGGAATTCGAGTGTTTCCTTACGGTATCAGTCCTTTTAGCACTCATTTAGCTGAGCTCTGTTTAGCAATTTCTCTCCTCCGTATATCCACCTTGATTGATCGCCCTTACTTTATTGGTGGCGCCAGTTTATGGTGACATACACGCACACAAAAAAGGCAGCAGAAGCCAGGATCGCAGAAGTGTTTACTTACAGTTATACAGATTTCATGATCTTATGCAATTTCCTTAGCGTTGTACACCTGTAGAAGTTTCTGTATGTCCGGTTCATGCCTATAACTCATGTGTGTTAGTCTCCGCATTCAAGGAGTTTTCTAAATATTTCAGCCATTTTTAATACTGTTATCCGTGTTATCTTCTCAGCCATCCCTATGATTCTAATCTATCTGAATCTTTGTTTTACGTTTGCTCGTATTATTTTTCACGCTTCTATTGTTACTGTGGTTATTTTGACGTTTTTATCTTCCAAATTCTTTGAGCGTTAAGGCCAGATTTGTGTATTTGTTCCGATTTTCTGTCTCCTTGCTTTTCCCTCTATGAATTGCTGAAACGGTAAAATTTACAATTTGGCAGGACTTGTACTTCTTGTTAACTGTTATAGTATACGATATATTTGTTTGGATGGGTTTAAGCGTTTGTATATCCATGCCCCATAAGATGTTGTGAATTTCAGTTTGGCTTACTGCTATCGGTCTGTGCTTGTGTTACATGATAAGGGCTGCTTCATTTTCATGTAAATAAAAATAAAAAGAGAATTAGTTAAATGAAAAGGATATCAAATAAAACGGGGATCGAACCCTTTAGATAAGTTTTAAAAAACCATAGGGTTTAAATGGAATGTCTACTTAAATTGTTAATTCTTTTAAAATATTTAATAAATACAATTTGGGGGAAAACTATTCACAATTCTATGAAAGAATGCACAATAAAAATATCGGTTACAGAATTAACAAATAGGTTAAATTTCCTTGTAAAACAAAGAGAATAGAAAATGTTATTTGTAAGTGAGTTACGTAAAATTAAATTGGAGAAGGCATGTCATGCCACGTGCCTGAGAGGCACGTGTCGCCACGTTGCTGTGACGTCATGGCAGGAATGATTTCTCAATATAGGAAAGAGTTCGGAATTAATTAGGATCGAATCGGATCAGATCAGTCAGAGCGCAGAGAAGCAGAGAGGATCGGACCGATTCTGGGTTAGAGTCAGGCACCCTCTGGGAAGCGAGAGGTTTTGAGGTAACCATGTAAACAGCTTTGAATCCCTGAAGTGAATCAATTATTTTCGACCGGTCCAAGAATAAACGTGTCATCATGTGTTTTTATAACTGCCGTCTTTCTGCGTTCATCATTCCACCGTGAAAAGTTAATGTGTTTATATTATGTATAAATGTCTTCAACATGTACCTACAGTCACCCTGTCTCCTCTCTTAATGAACATTTAAAATGTGTGTGTTGTCAACTACAATGAGCATTTAATAATATATGTAGAGGCCGTCATGTAAATAATATGTACCCACACTGTCTCTTTATATATACCCCGTGTATGTTTTCAATATGCAATCTCCACAAACATGAACATCTAAGACATATGAACATTCAAAAACATGAACACTCTAAGACTCTTACAAACATGAACAACAACAAATTCATACGTCATCCTCTCTAAAATAAAACCGATACTTGCACTGCACTGCACTGCTCGCCCTACCTGATCGTGTCTATTTTTTATGCTTGTTGGGATATTTTGCTGCATTCGTTTATTATGTGTTGTACTGCATCGTTTATTTCAGTCTGTATTTGCTTTATTCTAACTTGTCTATCTTTGTATTAGTGGGGTTGCATCTAATTGCACTATATTGTGTGGCTATTACTAGGGGTTTAATCTCTCCATTTACGCCTAGTTTTATAGCCATGTGCAGGTGTTTCCGTTGGTCTCAGCTGTTCTAACTCTTATGAATCATCCATGTAGCTGTTTCTTTTCCGATGTTTCCTTATCTTATCCCTCCTCTCTTCTTATTTTCTTGTTTGTTTCTTCTGTGGCTAATGATGTTGTAATTATTCCTTCGATGTTCCGTATTGTGTATTTTTCTATATTTTTGTGTTATATACGAAATTTTCTATATGGACAAGCTTACTTTATTCGTCTTTTCTTCTCACATAGAGCCGTTATCAATCACCCCTTGGGTGCAGTGCATTTTGCCGGCCATGAGTTCAGTTGTCCTCTTGTCTAGATGACTCCGTTCTCGTTAGTATTTTTGTAATCAGATATATATCAATATATGAATGTATATCTATATATGTACATACATATCCATAAAAACATATAAACATGCGAACAGATACACGCACACACACACACACACATATATATATATATATATATATATATATATATATATATATATCATATATATCATATACATAAATTGCAGCTGAATTAGTAACATCAGTTACAAGAAAATGTTTATCCATTTAGTACTTTGGCTTCAGCTTCAATGTTTAAGCATATTCTAACTATTAAAAGAACTTCCACAAATTTATTATGTAGGTCCACAATTTTAGAAATTCTATTCCAGAAAGAATTATTATGAACTATATAAAGTACTTATTATTTACCGCATGCTATACGTATTTAAACCCATAGATTAATTTACCTTTTTACTTTGTATCGATTTAGGTATCGGCTTTCAAATAAAAAATATTTAGATACCTCCAAATCATGTTGTTATGATCTCATCCCGGCTGCACTATTAAAAAAAAATGCTCCACTTAGGTTGCATCAGTTCTCTCCAAGCTCTTCACCAACTGCTTCAACAAATTCTGTTTTTCTGACTCTTGGAAAACTGCGGCAATGTAAACTGGTAAGCTTAAAATATCGCCGCATTAAGCCCCTCCTTTTCGTCAAAATACCTGCGGCCATAATTAACTATTCTCTAGTGCACCAGCGTGTAGTGGCTATCTTTTGTCCAACGATTAATATGGATTTAGCAAGACCGATCTACAGCAGATATTTTAACTGTAATCTCTGATTCTCATCATGCACTGGATGAGGCAGGGGGGTGCCCTAGATATATATGAGGTTTTGGAGAGGGTGTGCCACGGTAGTTTTCTCATAAAAATAACACCCTATAGTATTACTGGACGAATACATAACATAATTAACTCTTTCTTTAATAAGAAAAAATCAGGTTGTCCTGGACGGTCGTATATCTAAACAATATGATATAACTGCGGGTGTACCTCAGAGATCGATCCTTAGAACTTTATTACTCCTGCTTTTTATAAATGACCTCTCTGAATAAAATTGCATCTGAGATAAGTATATTTACTGACGATAACATACTCAAAACTAGGAACAAGAGAAAACGAATGAACATATATCCAAGTTTATGGCGGAACCCTAGAGAAAAAATTTCAGTTTGTAGTGAAATGAGGGAAAAATGGATGGTAACACTCAATGGTGCTAAGACTAAGCTCGTTTGCTTTAATAATGCCATTAAACCATCTTAACCACTAATTGTTATGGCTAAACATACATCGTTCACAGGAAACATGAGTTTGAACAGATACATCGAGAGCATTGCCAAGGCTACTGTTAAGAAGGAGGGCTCTCTTTACCGTGGCAGATAGTTACTTACGCCTGTAAGTATCCTACGCGTCTATAAGGCCACCATTAGCCTATGTATGGAGTATTATTGCCACATCAGGGATGGTGCGTCTGCTACTTGTCTCTCACCCCTGAACATGGTTCTAACAAGAGTCGTCATCCTGATAGGTCCTGAAATGTCAGCAAGGCTTCAGCCTTTGTCCCCTCGACGAAATGGTTCATCCTTCTTCCTCTTTTACAAGTATTTTAATGGTGGCAGCCCCGACTAACGATACGCTTCTGCAGCCTCTTGACGTAAATAACCCTGCAAAACCTAACAAGCATCAACATCTCACCATTACACAGTAGTGATCCCTAGATTTAATAAAGGTCTCTACTGTAATAGTTTATTCCCCAGAACTGCTAGACTTTGGAATTTCCTTCCGGGTCTTTGCGTCCCCAACTGTACTAACGTCCGGATGTTAAAGTGTAATGAGACCAGAAATCTTGCCGCTCAACTCCTTACATGATATCCATACAAGATTATCCATGTTAGTAACCCTCTATATGAAATGGTGATGTGCATTTTTTTTTTGGGGGGGGGATGTAATTTAAAATATCAATTGATATTCAATTTATGATAATAATGCCACAAATCATTTCAGTATTTTTTTCTGATGAAATACAGCATATGAACACAGGAAAGTGTTGAAAGTAGAAACGTTACAATTCTATTGAATCAAAAGTAAAAGGTTGTATTCAGATTTAATATTATCGGACCCACATGTTTATTCTAATGGGTAGATCTATCACTTTGTAAATACTTTGATTAACGACTCCAAGCTTAGTATAAGTAACGTGATATTGCAATATTTAAGAATAGCACTATACATGATATTGCAATATTTAAGAATAGCACTATACATGATAATATAGGTAAACCTTATCTCTACATTGCTATTGAAACCTAACTTGGAACTTCTATTCAATTAAAGAGTAATCAATAATTATAACAAATTCATCGTGAGATACAGCAATTAAATTAAATTAAATTAAAACAAATATCAACGAGACATAAATTTGAATATCTCAGGGTTAAGCGTGATTGTTGTGTGTGTGTGTGTTTTTTTTTCTGTCGTGGATAAATTATTCTTTTTATTAAAATGTTGCTGAGTTGTAAAATCATGCGGATTTTATAGTTTTATAATCAATCGTACAGTGAATGTGATCCTTTCGATTTACATCTCATAATTGCCGTGCCCCTTATAAGAAGTATTTCTGTTTTAAAGAGAATCCATCTTAGCGATAAGAGACATTAAAAAGCCAATCTTTTATATTCAATAAAATGCGGAAATTAAATATTTCTATATTTTACATGCGTTTATGGAAAATCCTTCATTATTAACAATCCTTGAATCTTTCTTTCTATGTTTTCTACTCTCGCTTTTTCTTTATATCTCTATCTCGCACACACACTTTTCCGTAAATTTGTAAGTTTCAGTTATTGAATGTGACAGTGTTATCGTGACCTGTAGAGCCATTTTCCACTTTAGGCCGTCCATTGTAAATTGACAACGCCAAAGTCAATCTATGGACAGGATATTACCGACACGTGCGCAGTGCAGTTTAGTAATGGTTAGGAATAAATTACGCTTTTTAGACAATAGAAGGAAACGAAAAATAGGGAAACAGTTATAGACACAGGTAGTGGCTTTCAGTACAGCTTGTTCACACTAACAGTCTTGGTCACGCTCTCATGTTTCTTTGTGCAGGAGTGTATCTAGTAGCCGTTCACTCATGAAATGCAATTTTTATTTGAACAAAACTTATGGAAATGTAAGAAAAGTATCTAAAATTAAAGCCACACAAGATTTTCTGCATTTCATCTTCGTGAAAACACATCGGGTGCATGCATGGAATGGCATGTTAATTGATGTTTCTATACGTATGCATACGTTAAGGTTCGCTTGAAAATCCATTAGATGAGTTGTAATTTGTATTTATAAATATGTGTTTATTTTTTACAGATGACACAACCACTCTTCTCATGTATTAAACGGTTAAGTTGTTGTGGTTATGCACACACACACACACACACACACACACACACACACACACACACACACACACACACATATATATATATATATTTAAAATTGTTGTTTATAATTAAAGTTGCATTTGTGTTTTATTTATTAATTATAATTATTTCATCATTATTATTTTTAATTGTATCTGCATTTTTCTATTATTAATTATTATTATTAATCGTAGTTAAATTGCAGGGAATTTATTTATTTATTTATTTAATTTTTATAATTGTTATATATATTTATCTTCGATTTACGGTTATTCATATATATATATATATATATATGTATATATATATATATATATATATATATATATATATATTTATGTATATATGTTTTGAGAAAAATAGAAAAACCGAATGAAATTATTAAAATAATCAACGTTTCGTCCTTATTTCATTTTTACTTCAATATCCTGAAGATGTCCTCTGAAATAAGGACGAAACGTTGATTATATTAATAATTTCATTCGGTTTTACTATTTTTCTCAAAACATAACGTCAACCACCGCTGGTATATTTACATTTCTTATACATACATATATATATATACATATATATATATATATATATATATATATATATATTTAAATTGGCAGTCTGTAGGTTAAAATATATGGATGAAATACATACGGTGAATGGACCCTGAGAGAATAATAATAAGAATAAATAAAAATAATGAAACAAAAGTGTATAATAATAATAAGTAAATGACTAGAAAAATCGTATCATATCCCCAAAACATGAAAGAAAAGAATTCGAGTAAAATAAATTAAAATGAGACATAATCCAATATGCCCAAAATAAAGTAAGGAGATGGCTATTTTTTCTTAAAAATAATTATATCAAAAAACTGAAAACGAAAAACTAAAATTTAATGAGCTACCCATTGATAAAAATTAGCAATATAGTCACTTTAATAAGAAAGATTCAAGGTAAGAAACTCTAAAAACATATTGTCATGAGACTGACTTCCCTTCGAAATAAGTGTTATTAACTGAATAATAACCTTTCGAACAGAACAACAAAGAATATAATAAAAAGTACGCATTAATATAAGATTAATAATTGTTAAGGAAAAATATAATCATAAAATACAGGAAAGAATAAATAACGACGGAAAAATAGTTTAAAAATGCGATTGTTATTAATTCAGGAAGGAATAGTGTAGTACATGTTTATTACTTAATTTTGTATTTTCTTAAGTTAAATATATATCGTACAAGACTGAACTGTTGGAAGCTTATTATATAGAGACAGTTGTACGGCATTGCAATAATTACCGAGGTTTGTTTAAATAGAATTTGCACACGCTCAAGCAAAAACCTGCATTCAGTGCTTGTCGAGCGATGGATGTTTTATACTAATCTGATAACAGTGACTTGGTGTTGTAACATCTATGAATTGGGCTCCATAAGAAATAGGCTCATATTAGGATAATGCTAATTTAAAACAAAAGGGAGTCTACGCTTGGTCAATTAAAAATACAGATTTAAAAATGAAACATGGTGCTTAATTTTTATCAGTATATAATGTAAAAATAAACTGAGTGTTTTTAAATTGATGTGTCGTGTGACCTTATATAAAGGTTTGATAGTCTCCTGTGGCATCTTACCTTATAGTATCTTAAAACACAAAGCACCTTATTATTTAAAACAACTATTTCGAGCTTTGTCAAGTATGGCCCAACTAATTTACTACTAGTAGGTACACTTTGCTTGGCTTTTACTTTTATATACAGAGTGTCCATAAAGTCCGTGTGCAGTTTAATTTATAACTTTGTTGCCCGCAGAATCTTATGCACAGTAGACTTTGACATCCCGAGCTCCAATGGTGCCCGTCTTACAGACTTTCTTGGACTTGCAGTAAAGGATTCTTCTATGGAAGCAACACTTTCGTCACTGAAACATGGCCTTCCAGACCGTGGTTTTTCATGGACAGAACCTGTCTCTTACAATTTTTTCATCCATTTAACAATGGTGTTCCTATGATGCGCTTTTTTATTGTATTCAATTATAAACTTTCTTTGTACAGCAATAGTAGATTTCAATTCAGCTTTGTACAGCAATAGTAGGTTTGCAATTCAGTCACAGTTTATTTTTCCTCAATTGAAGTCATGGGGCCAAATTGATTCTGAAAAACAAAAGAAAATATTTTTTCTTATTTTTTATTTATCTAAAAATTGTTACGAATTTTATGGTGAAAAATTATTCAATAATTATACTTAAAACTAGATACATGAAACTTTATAAATTTTTTTACAGATTATTTCTATCGCAAATATAAATAAAGTGATATTTTTTAAAGTGCACACGAACTTTATGGACACCCTGTATATATATCCTGTATATTATGAAAATTTTTCTAGTTATATGATATAATTCACGAAAAAATGTGCTAAAATCGTTTGAGTTCAAAGCCTCAGTAGACATTGTATATTATAAGAATACATAGACGGTCAATCATAAAAATATAAACGAAAACGCATAACATAGAGCTATGCTATAAAGATAACGAACCCAGTCTTGTTTCCTTTCGCATAACTCATTGTCTATGTTTTCCTCTTTACTTTTTTAACTTTCTTTTCATCTCCTTTAACATCTAGGTGATAATTTAAATTGATAAAGATTGATCGTTATTTTTTTATTATTCATATTGTTGGTTTATTAAAATCATAATTCGATAATATTTATAGGATGTGTCTATTCAATTTTAGTCTATGTTGATTGGATTGTCATTATTAACGTTTTTACTTATTCATCGCATCTTGTCAAAGGGGAAAAATAAATCATAGATGAAAATAGATTTATGAAAGCATTTTTATAATATAAATCTCAATTGCCTGTTTAAATGTATGTATGTATGTATGTATGTCTGCCTAAAACTTTTGACACAAGCGACGAATTTTCACGAGATGTGTATTGGTTTATAATGCGGCCGTTCGGACGACAAATAATTTTAAAAAATTGCGAAAAACATTAATCCCTTAACTCAAAACTAAGCACTCTTTTATAGGGAGGGGGCACTATTTTTTTCACCGATATTTTCGAAAGTCATCCCCCCTTTCCGATTGAATAAGCTTAATTTAAACTTTCGCCACTATCCATTTTGCAATGTGACCACTGCCAACCAACATCACGTTTTTTCCCCCGTTCTTTGCCTAATTCGCAGTACTGGTTCGAGCCTGGCCGCCTACTACCACTTCTTTGTTTTTGGATCAAAATACACCTCAAAACCCTCTGACAACGCCTGGTCTAAAGCTAGTTAAAATATAAATGATGATAAATATTGTGCGGGAGAAAAATAGTAATATTAAAGCTATCAACTATTAAAAAAACCGACGCACGTATAGAATAAGAAAAATAAAAAGAGGAACGAAATGAGAATTACAAGAGCTCTGCTCCGCAAGTAAGTCATAGTCAATTGCAACTTATCCTTAACATATTGTATGAATACAGAACATGGTTTATTGAGTAATTTAAACATGATGCAAGTCTTTTCCTCAGTATTTAGTGTTCCTCGGTAGGTGAAAGAGTAGAACAAAACTAAAAATAGCAACTACTCATCTTAATATGTAGCATAATATGAAAATGAAATTCTTTCGGTTCTAAATTAAAAAAAAGACGCTGTTCTTCAAGAAGCGTGTGCAGCTTGGATTCGAACGTTCACGCATTACGTTTTAACAGCAGAGTTACGAGTTTTGACAGCAGAGATACGACTTTGGAGTTATGAGTTTTAAAAGTAGTATCGGATTCCGTGTTTGACAACGGTGTGACAGATTTGGAGTAGTGATATTTTTACACCAAGAAGTCGAATATAACCTCTGGAATTGTTACTTAGAAAAGGGTGGAACAAGTAACTCTTAAATATTTAACCACAAGAACACGATTATAAAACTAGCATTTGTAGTATTCCTTATACTAAAATACAAACGTTTAATTCAGATGCGATGATTTATGATACACACGTGTGCAGAATGTAAAATTGTTTTAGATTTATGTCCTGGATTCATATGATTAGATGAGACACACACACACATGTATATATATATATATATATATATATATATATATATATATATATATATATATACATGTATATATATACATGTATATATATATATATATATCTGTGTGTGTGCTCGCGCATGTATATATATAATGTGTATTTATATTTAGTAAACTATCCATATAAACAAACATTTATTGTATATATATATACAATAAACACACACACACACACATATATATATATATATATATATATATATATATATATACACAATAATTTTCTCTTTTGTACAAATATTTAACTGCATATAAAGACATGTTAAATCTCAGTATTTCCAGGCCTAAAAATAAATGTTGACTTAAAACATTTGCGAACAATCATTTTAGTCACTAAGCGGCACACGATTAAATCCAAGTTATTAGGCGTGAGCAATAAAACTTTTTTTTTTCTGAATTTTATATCACTGACCTCCAGATAAAATAAACATTTTAGACGCCGGGATGTCGTGGAATGATAAGATGCGTTTTGGTATTTGCAATATTATAAGAAAGGGAAATACAATTTGCTATGGTCAAATGTAAGCATAAAAAGACGTGTATTTTTTCCATGTACAAATGGACGTAAATATTTTGGTTGCATAAGATCATACAGGTTTAATTTATAATCCTATTAAATTAGTAGAATCACCAAACTACACACCTAGCAAGTTCTAAAATATGATGTAACTGTATGAGAGTAGTAACTTTTCTAGAACCAAATCGCAGGTTGGAAAATGTATATATGGCAGAAAGTGCACAAAAATATCAATGCATGTATCGGTGTATGTGTATATGCGTATACTTGACATATAAGTATGAAAACAGATGAGAATCTAGACAAAGCTAAAGCACACTTCAAAAGTAGTAAAACGGCAAAAACTTAATATAATATAAATACGCATATTTAAATACAGGAAAATAACTTTGATAAATCATCGTCACAAGCTCTTTAATATATATACTCATAATAAAATAATGCCCAATGATATTGTGATTTTGGTTAAAGATTTTTTTAATTAAAAACATTAAGTTTCATGGTTCACTTCGCTTTACACTAAAACGTTCTTTTCAGACGAACTCCAGTTATCACAATTAACCTACTGTTGATAATATATGGTTAGCCTTTCGCCTTGTGTTGGAGAGAAAACTTTTCATTTGAACTTGTGATGTTAAGGCGGTTTAATATGTTAACCTTAATCAAAATCGCCTATTCTTTTTTATCATATTAATTCGATTTTCGAGTATCGGTACTTCTCGAAGACATTCCGACAGAAAACACAAGTACACAGCCAGGCCCATAAAGTGCATGATTTTAAATGTCATTAAAATCGATCAAGCTGAGCACGAATTTATAGGAAACAAACTAACGTACAGACACGGAAAAAACGGACTTACTTCCCTTTTATACATATATATATATATATATATATATATATATATATATATATATATATATATATATATATATATATAAGTAAATTCTTGGTACAGCAAAATGGAAGGAGAAATTTCAGAGGGAACATAATGTTATTTATGGAAAATAAAAAGATCAAAGAAACAAAAAAAAAACGGGCAGGTGGAATTGTTAAAATTTCCTTAAGGCCTTATCGTCTGACCCTCTAAGAGGAAACGTCAGAATGATAAATTAAAAGCTAAGAATCGAATGAGGAAAGAGGGAAATTGGTTTCAGTTGGAAAACCAGTGAGAGAAAAAAAATATATATATAATTCTCACTGTACAGGTGATATATATATATATATATATATATATATATATATATATATATATATATATATATATAATTCTCACTGTTCAGGTGATATATATATATATATATATATATATATATATATATATATGTGTGTGGGGGGGGGGTGTACTAGTAGGGGGACATGACGTTGGCCGGGATAAAACGACGATTAAGGAGATTTTTACAATCCCATATTTTTATTGTCATCAAAATCGGTGAAATCGATAATTTCTAAATTAATGATTGATTGTCTGCTCTTGTCGGGCACCCATCGTGATAACCTTTGATACACTTCACATGATTCTTGCAGTGACTTAGATCACAATATATTGTAGTTATACAAAATTTATAAAATATTCTTCATATGTTGGCTTCCATTGTTATCTAAACAGAAACATTCATTTCGGACGCGCGCTACTCCCATCAAAAGACTTACTGTTAGTTTTATACGCCTGGCATTATTGCTAGTTTAATGATAATGACTGCAATTTAAGTTTAAAATTAAAAATACAAGTAGCATGCTTCAATTCTTCTTTAAACAGAAACATCAAATTCTAACGCGCCCTTGTCATATCAAAAATCATAATGTTCAGATTTGAACGGTAAAAGTAGCGCTCTAGAAAAAATTACATGATTCCACTTCCGTTTGATCGACACTGATTTTCGTTTTATATTGTTGCAGACCATCTGATAGTTGACCAGTTGTGCACACATCCCAAGAACAATATGACCCTTTTATCATGTCTGACAGTGAAACAATATTCAATGAGCAAGATAGGAGATGCGCTGCTGTAGAACTAATGCTCTCTACCGATCCAAGTTTTGGCAAGAGGACCATTAACGGCATACTCAAAATAGAAATACCGATAGTCCAATGCTAAAGAGCACAGCTCAATGCATCGATTGACTATTTGGAGACAGTAGAGTGAAGGTCTACCACCGAGAAACTCGCCAGGAAAATCCGAACTAGGATATTCATCGAACAGGTCCAAGTAATCGGTGATGAAACTCCTCAGCGAACTATTCAGCAGATTGCCATATATTAACGCATCTCACAGACATCTGTAAACGCGTGTGTTAAAGAAGGACTTGAAGTGTAGCTCCTATCGACGCCAAACAAGCCAGACCTTGACTGATGAGAGTTCATTCAATTCGAGTCCGTCACTTTGCTCAATAAACTAAAGTATTTAAAGAAGTCAAACGTGCTTTCAGCCTAAAAGAATTTCAGCTAGAACCATCGTTGTATTGCCATGCATAACATGGGGCGTGATTATGCTGATGAAAACGAAGTTTTCTGCCATGATTATGGTATTATATGTGGTTTTATTTGAAGGCCACATCATGCCACCTCACATCTTCGAAGTCAGCTAAAAATTCAACAGAAAACTGGATACGATAAGGAGTAATGTGATCTTCTGGTAAAATCACGTAGCCGCTGACAGGGTGTCGGTGTGGCCAGCCGATAAATGCAAATAGACACGGAATTGGTTTTAGAAGGAGTGTTTCGATTTTGTAAATTTCTCTCACTGTCAGGGAAGAGGAGGAAAGTACAATCCAATCACGATACCAATATTACTCTAATCATAAGAGTAAGCCTGTATATTTTTCTACAGAATGTTAATTTCGTATGTAAATCGATATTTTATTGAAATAAATAAGCACACAAATAAATAAATCAGTAGAAACAAGATATAAAAAGTGACGAATAAAATCAATAAATAAATAAATAGAGATAATCAATAATATAGATTATACATTTGCCACCCAAATAGAAAACAAACCATCGAGTCTTAACATATATATATATATATATATATATATATATATATATATATATATATATGTATATTATATATATACATATATATATAGCCGCATATATATATACACATATATATGTATATACAAATATATATGTATATATATATATATATATATATATATATATATATAGCATCACTGATGACCTGTGAATCAGCGAAACAGTACTGTATGTGGATGACTATGTATATATATATATATATATATATATATATATATATATATATATATATATATATATATAATATATATGATGAAAACTGCTCCAGGCATGAGGCGAGTCGCTTCACTATTATTTTAAGGTTTCAAACTATTTTGCAAACAATATCTGAAACATTCGACACGTTAGAAAACAAAAAAAAAATCCTTTGTTTATTAAACATTTTTCAGAGAATGTGAGCCTCAATTGACATAATTATACATGCGCAAGTTACACGGCTGTCAAAAGAAAAATGCCTTTCTTCTCTAATATATATATATATATATATATATATATATATATATATATATATATATATATATATATAACTACTTAATTTACTCACATAAAATTAATATACGAAGTATAGATTTATGCGTAAACTTTAAGTATTTACTTCAAAAGTGCGCAATTCGTAGGTAGAGCTAGCTAGTAATTTATAAAATATATATGGCGATTAAGCTACACTGCATATTTTATAAATTACTAAAATTCAACGTTATTTCAAGCGGTTAATGGTAGCCGAATCGATTAGGTCTCCGCTAATCGAGCCAGAGATGTCTCGTGATACGGAGTTCGGATCGTTCGACTGGTAGTAATCGTGACACCCTGCACTGAAGATTCCCGAAAGGATGAAACACTAGTGTCTGTAGGTATTTAATTATTATAGTAAAAAAATAATTATGACAGCCCCTTTAAGAAATTCGTTTCTTATCGTTGAGCACTTTCAGTTGAATTAAAAGTCGGTCAATTTAGCTCTTATGCGTAGATCATCGTATAACGATTAGATCTCTGTCTGGCGTAAATGAACACTTAACATTAAGATGTTTAAAATTCAACGTTATTTCAAGCGGTTAATGGTAGCTGAATGGATTAGGTCTCCGCTAATCGAGCCAGAGATGTTTCGTGATACGGGGTTCGGATCGTTCGACTTGTAGTAATCGTGACACCCTGCACTGAAGATTCCCGAAAGGATGAAACACTAGTGTCTGTAGGTATTTAATTATTATAGTAAAAAATAATTATATATATATATATATATATATATATATATATATATATACGCATAAAGTGCACTTGATAGCCAAACTACAACGCAATATTACGAAAATAAACAAATATTTTACTCGTTTGAAATTTGAAATTTATAATTTAAATATATTTCGGAGTCAAACTCCATCCTCACTAGGGCTTTAGTTTAGGAGTAAGCCTCGCTTACTTGGTGGAACGCAAACACGTTTTCATTCTGTAACCATTTGTTATTCTTATATTTATGCACGTCTTGACTTACAACGTACTATTTTCTACTTTATTATTAGTTCTTAACAATTTTTCCCTATACAAGGTATTGGATATAAATATAACTTGAGAATTACCTATAAGTTAAAGGGTAATTCGTATGATAGAGGTTTAAATGTGCTGTTTGGCGACAGGTTTCTATTTTACAAACCACCTTGACTTAGTTAAATACGTAAAATGCAACATAATTTATTGCTAAAATTATTTTACACATGTGATAAATATAAATCTTGCTATAATCATGTATGACCACAACGATTTGTGCGATTCTACGTATGTAATTGGTGATATAACGAGCCAATCAAATACTAGAACCGCTTTTTAACAAATATTGAAACATTAAGAATTCTGCTGTTAATACGACTTCAACCTATTAATCTTGACTGAATGAATTATTTCATTGAAATCCTTTTTCTGACTGGATTTATGCTGCCATTCATGTGGTTGAGACAAATTGATTTCCTAAATATAAAAAGCGCTCTACATCCAGTCCATGTTCTATGATAAGCCATCTCCTTCATTTTAGGTTTCATTATCTATTTCAAGCTTTACACAATTCGTCGTTTCACCGATCGATTGTAATTAAATATCTTCGCTTACTAGAACAGAGAAGTAATATCGGTAGGATATGTTCCCTTTGTTGATACCAGCGGCGCAATATCACAGTATGGCCGGTATAGCTTCACGATGTGGGTGAAGAATTTGTTCGAGTTTTTGTCACACGTCCAGAAACTGAGATCAATCATAAATTATATTTAGTGTCAAAAAACACAGAATGCGATACTGCGTCTTTTTTTCACATCGAAGCATGTCTTGTTACGAGTCGCGTATTGACGAGAAACATAACCCTGCAGAGAAACCTGCAAACTAGTAAAAAAAATGAATATTATTTTGATAGATTATTCATTAATAAGCTATAATATATAAAATAATTTGAGGGAGATAATTCCGATTTTTCTGCTATGTTTATCTTTTTATAACATTGCAATACATTATTACATATATTCAGCATTCTTACAGCTGTTATTTTCGAGCAGACTGAGTTTCTATATTAAGGAAAAAAGTAAAGAACATCTTAAAATGCCTTGAAATATTTAAATACTGTATCAAAGACGAGTATATTTGGATTTAAGTACTGCAATTTCTAGAATAATTTATTCCTTTTAAACTGGTACGCTCGTTTCGCTCCATACGTACATAAGACACTAATTAATATTAATCGGTGATTTAGAATGCTTAATCCTTCTAATTATGGGAAGGTTTACTAGCAATCCGATTAATGTCTAATCAAGCATGCCATATATTATTATATTGAAGTAGCCAGGCTTAATTGTAGAATAAGTTGCTATACATGATCGGCTTAATAGAAAATGGCGGATCAAGTCTGATCGAATACATCCATGCATAAATGTAATCTTCCTAGATTATTTCCTCAAACTTACATGTTGTCATATTCGTTAAAAGAGTTCGCTAACTGAACTTCTGTGGTCATATTGCGTTTAAAGGCTTAGTTTCCACAATACATTCTCACAGAATATTATAAAATGCAATCGACACATCTAAAATGGTTTCCTAAATATCTTTTAGACTTCATGGTTTATTGATGGCATACGCGTATTCGGATAAAACACCAAATTCCAATGTCGTAGCGTGGGCAGAGACCATTTAGAATTACAAAGCGCCTGTTTCGTGATTAATTAAATAATAACTCTGTTCATTGAACAAGTTAAAAAGGTCGATTCTCATAAGTAAAATGTGACTAGCTGCAAATATGTCTTAGCACCATTCAAAATTTAAAATTTTAATTAATAAAAAAATGGAAAAGTATATTCCGTAAATAATTAATTTGTATTTGAGTTCAATTACACCTACGCTCAGGCACTTATTCAATTTTTTCTTCACAGACTCCAACGTATTATCTGGCTGCCCCTTTCCTCTTACCCTATTTCCACACACACACACACACACACACACACACACACACACTCATATATATATATATATATATATATATATAGAGAGAGAGAGAGAGAGAAAGTGAGAGAGAATGAGAGAGAGAATGAGAGAAAAATAGATATATACATATATATATATAGAGAGAAAGACAGATAGAACCTATGAATTTTATATTATTTCCATATTCAGATGTGCACCTGTGTACAAGCTTCTCATGGATTATTTTTAATTTTTCTTAAAGTAGTAAATGTTTATATAGTTTTATATGTGACTGGTATAATGATGTTTTTATAAGTATTTACTAAGTTTTAAATTAATTATGTTTGTTGTTTAGCGACAATAAAATTTAAAATCCTGTAAATAGTGAAGACTTTATAAATAATTTTATTGTGGTGTTATATATATATATATATATATATATATATATATGTGTGTGTGTGTGGGTGTGTGGGTGTGTGTGTGTGTGTGTGTGGGTATGTGTGTGCGATGTGTATGTGTGGTGTGTACATTGCAAGCTAAGTACAGTATTTTCCCTGTACTCGTCCATTTATATTTGGCGTAAGAGTGAGAAAATTAGTGTAACTGGCAGAACAAGAATTATTATTATAGAAAAGAGATTCTTGTATCCACGCGTCTGTTAAAATTGAACATTGCACTCCCCCAATTCTGAAAGAAAACGGTTCTTACTTTCATCACGCACATACTATTTATGTTATTTTCAGACAACGTCGTCGCCAATCATTGTCATCTCAATAAATTTGGATCCGATTATATTTTTCTTTTGTTTAAAACAATCTTGATGTCTTAACTATAGGGATCCGAATTTCAATAGCCTAGTATTGAATTCATACAAATTGTAGACTAAACTGTTCGTAGAAAAGAACGAGATATTAAAGAAAATATAAAAGCGACAAATACAAGTGAGAAGCAAAAGAAACTGAAAAATAGAAAAACAAAAACACTAGAAATGTTAATAACTTAAGTATTTTGTTTTGATTCTCTTACAGCAATGTAAGATTTTACTCTTTACTGCTATTGCTATACAGGTTTCATATTTGGAAGGTATCCTTCGCCATATTAAATATGATAAAACCTTATCTATCAGCTGGCGATTTTTAACTTTTCTTACCCCTGTTTTGAATTTTCTCATAATTAAATGGATTTCGTACTTCTTCAAAGAAATTAAAGTTGAAATATTTTGCATAATTTGTCATGAAAAAATTTCGAAGATTAGAGCTTTTGTTTCCTGATTATGTGACTCATGACTGTAGAAAGGCTTTCCTAAAAGTCACAATGTTTTTGTAATGAAATCAATCGTTTCTTCATTCATCCTATAGTATTTATAAAGAGAAAGGCGTATAAATTATCCTTGTCAGTGTACCCATGATTGATATTGTTTTTATTGAAACTATTCCTGTTTCATTTAACTATATGGTTGAATAGCTCTTAATAGTAGTGTATAGTAAACATAATTAACATCTGGTGTGATACGTATTTAAAGTGAATGTGAAATACAATGTATCGTTTTCAATTTTAAGTACAGCCGTTTCTGCGAGAAGACACACAATCAATTTAGAGAAAAGTTTTCTTCAACTATGATGCCCCGAAAACATGTTATTCACTCTGTCGCACCTATATTTATTCTAAAGCAACATGTAAACTTCCATAACTATAACAAGTCTTTCAATCGTTAATTGAAATGAAGCATTAAAAAAAGTTATAGGCAATTTATTTACTTAAATAACTAAAATAATTTGAAGCCACCTCACATCTGTGTAAATATATATATTGCAAAATGTATGTTTTCACAATTTTTGTGATTTGTTTTGATTAGTTTAGGAGAACGATTTGGTAAGCGAATACGCATAGTTTGTTAATCAGGTGGTAAATTCGATCAGAGTTACACTTAGCTATAGTAATTGATAATTTGAAATAATCCCAGAAGAGAAACGACATTTATTTTAAGGCCAGAACGTGTGAAAAAGTTTACTAGAACGATAATTTTTCCCCGGGAAAATAAATGGGTAATGATATGTGCGTCCATGTGGAAAGTCTAACAATTCATATATGTTTCACTCTGAGAATATATCTATCTATCGATCTACCTCTCTTTTCTCTCTCTCTCTCTTTATATATATATATGTATATATATGCATATGTATACATATATATATATACATGTATATATATATATACATATATATATATATATATATACATATATAAGTTTACTTCTGTTTTTAAATGCAGTTGAGTTGGTTAAAATAATAATTAAAAGTAAATTTAATATAAATGATACTAAATATAAATTATATTAAAATAGATTAAATGAGGAAAACCCATAAATCGGCGTCGGCTGAAGTACAGTGCATAATGTTCGATTACTACTGGTCTCCCCAGAGTCGAAATGTCTTATTAAGCATAGTGGAAAACATAAAAACTGCCATTTTAATGAAAATTGGTGGTTTGGAGCTAAGGTGACAATGCACCTTTAAAAATAACACAATTAATGTCAGAGCAGGTCCGATAATTATGCCGGAATAGAGAAACAAATCCAAAACAAATATATACCAAATAAGTATTTCCGTAGGCAATTTAATTAAGAGTAAATATTTACTTTAGCGGCGTAAAGTATTTAACAGACAGAATAACGATTGCAAAATATTTATGTCTATATAAACAACATTCTTAGACCCAAAGGCTGATATAAAATCAGAAAAATCATTTTTATTAGACTAAATATACGACAATCGCGGTCGGCATATAGCTTGTAAAATTTGACTTTTGTAGGTTTTGAACCATCTGCCTTTTTAAGGCAAATCGGACCCTTCTTATGCTCTTCCATGGGTTCATAATTTAGTTGCGTGTTAGCGAACAGAATAATTACTTGCTTTTGGGGAGGGGCTTATCAAGCAATTTATTCCTTACGGAAATTAACTTTATTCGCTAGTCCTTCAAATAAAATCCAAATGTAGTCGGAAATCTGCAAAATAATTAAGATAAAACAGTATTCAAAACTTGGCACCACTATCTTTATTCATCTATTTTTTCCCGTACCTAACGTACTAAAAATTATAAAAATAATATCAGTATTTTTTTCTGAAACACAAACGGAGTTGTTGTTTCCTCTTTTTAAGGCAAATCGGGCCCTTCTTGTGCTCTTCCATGGGCTCATAATTTAGTTGCGTGTTAGCGAACAGAAGAATTACTTGCTTGGGGGGGGCTAATCAAGCTATTTATTGTACAAATAAGGTGCAGTTTTCTAAAAAATCATTATCTTAGGACTTCTCTAATTATTTTTGAAATAGACCGGGAAAACTAATATTTACCTTTTAAAAGATGTTTACAATGAATATATTTAACTTAAAATTTAGATGAATTGGTGAACTCGCCGTGAAAACATTTTCATAATTTTTTTTTTTTTACGTGTACACATATTTATTCCTTAAGGAAATTAACTTTATTCGCTAATCCTTCAAATACAATCCAAATGTAGTCGGAATCTGCAAAATAATTAAGATAAAACAGTATTCAAAACTTGGCACCACTATCTTTATTCGTCTATTTTTTCCCGTACTTAACGCACTAAAAAATTGTAAAAATAATATCAGTAGTTTTTTTGAAACACAAATACAGTCGTTGTTTCCTCTTTGTAAATTCAAAATATACAAACAGGCTGGCACACTTTATGTATATAAAGTTACAATAAGTCAGTGAAGCACGAAGAGTCCAATTGAACGCTTTTTCCCATCAGTTAGTTACAATTTTAAGATCAGAGGCACCTTGACAGTATAAATATTTATATATATTATAAGTATTTTCTAAGTTGAAATTTACTTATTTTCTTTGTTTTTCGACGATATTATTTCCAAAAATATTTATCAATAAAAAGTGTGTTTATATTTATAATGCTATGCGTTTTAGTTAAAAGATTAATATTTGTATGGTTTATTAGGTTTTCAATGACGAATTTCTAGTAAGCAAAGCATTTTCTTTAAATAAAAAATGTTGGTTCGTTGTTTTTGTTTTACGGCATATCAACTCTTTTCAGGTTATTTTAAGTCGAACTCAGTGATTTTGAAGAGATTTTTATTAATAGAATATATATTTTTTCAACTCAGTTTCTATTTAACCCATAGTTCACACCTTAACAGGTTCTACCACTCCGGGTCAACAACGACAATTAAAGGGTGGCTTAACACTCGCTAAATCCCGAAAGATGGGACCTATCTATCGGATATATTTAAGGTCATATTCAGGACCATAAATATAAAAGGTGTTGAATTCAAAACTTAGTTATACACACATGGTAATATTAAAGATATTATTAAAGATATCACTAAGGACACGAAAAAATCGGATTTTAATATTTACGTTTATAAAAGCAGTATATTAAAAACAATATTTATGTGTGAGGCATGACCTAAAACGGGTGTATATTTTTTATTCTGATAGAATAGAAATAGCATGTCCGAGACATAAATTGTTTGACATTCATTTCAGATACATTGTTTCCTCGATCAATTAAAAAGCGGATAAAAGCAACGTGAATTTGGGTGGGTATGTTTCTCTATAGGAATACAAATGTGTGGTGCACATAAAAAGTAACAATTTTAGTATTTTTTTAATATTAATTTTATTAAGTGGGGGGAGTATTGTGTAAATCATTTATAATTATACCATATCGTTTCCTTTACTAATATTTTATTGATAAAGATTTCTACATCAATACACAGGCATCAATATATGTATAATGTAAAGAAATTGGAAAATAAAATCTACAATATTTATTACAAATAATGGATATGAAGTAAATGTGATAGGTTCCTGATAGCATAGAGTTCAAAAGAAAAACTCTTATCGCCAGAAAACATCAGAGAACAAAGTATATATATATATATATATATATATATATATATGTATGTATATATATATATATATATATATATATATATATATATATATATATATATATTCGCCCTTTGCAAGGTCTTGTTTTAATCCTTCAGGGAGACTAGCTACACTCCTCACCAAACAAGTCTGGTGGGGGAACCAGTTTAGTCGCCGGTGTCCCGACCATGACGCAGACAGTACTGTGTTACATAGTACCAGTAGCAGATGGCATGGCCTGACTAACAAGGGGTCAACGGCCAACTAGCACCGTGTGTGTTTGTGTGTATGTATGTGTGTGTTGGGGTGGAGAATGCTCCTGTAAGCCGTGCTGAAGGCACTTTTGGACTCATGGACTTTAATTGCCTGACGAAGTGGCATTCGTCTGACAAGACGTTGCAATCATCATTATATATATATATATATATATATATATATATATGCACACACACATATACATATATATATATATATATATATATATATATATATGTATGTTTGCCTGTATCTCACTGAGGTAATGCTCACCTATACTATTAATAAAATTCTAAATGCTTATCTATCTTATTATGTGTGAGTATATATACCAATAAAACTTTCAATTGAAAAACTTATTTTTTTCCCTGAAATTTGTGAATTCCTGGATAGTTCTTATCTATATATTGTTCGTAACGAGGAAAGCCGAGTGACACAAAAATCCCGAAATAAGGGTTTTTGGACCGTTTCCTGCAATTGTCGAAAAAGTTACCTGTACATTTCAACGGAATTTAGCACTGTCTGTATACACTCATGGTAACATCTCTCGGCATACTTGCAGGACTTGTGGCGCAATGGATAACGCGTCTGACTACGGATCAGAAGATTCCAGGTTCGAATCCTGGCAAGTTCGTAATAATTTTATCCATCATTTTATCCAACGTTTACTCATTACATACACTTACTTTGTATTTGTTTTTCACTGATTTTGTTTTGTGCATATGTGACTTTCCCATATTCCGAATTCACAAGGTAAGCGTTGATTTGAAGACGATGTTGAGTGTACTGATGTTGAGTGTACTCGATTTTGTATTTGACTTAGCGTTGTGTGTGACGACGCGGCACAGCCGCTAGTATACCAATTACAATTAAAATAAAATTTATTGACTCAATTTTTAAGTTTAATTATCAGTTTTTACAATCGAACATTCAAATAATCTTTTCTACAAAATAAAGTCAATGAGAATAAAAAATACAGATTCATATTGTGTATTTTTATATTCGTTACACTTGTTTCTAGTCCGTTAAAATATGAACTGATATAAAATAATTGCATTTTTTTCGGTCTTGTCAGGTTGGGTCTACTATATATCATATTAAATAATAGATAACATCTGATCATGGGAAAGTTCCAAATTTCGACGTTGAACATTTTCGAATTAGAAATTATTTTCCGTTACGTTTTAAATCGCTAACTCGCTCAGCTTTCATGAAACACCAATAAATCCTGCATTTTTAATCATGTTTTCCGGGTCACATTTCGCATTTAATCGTTTTCAGTTATGTTAAATATTTACGTTACTGCTACATATCCTCAATTAAAATGTCATAATATTTCTTCAAAGTTGTTCATACTTCTTCCTCCTCATCCTCATCATCTATGACTGGAACACTTTTCACATTGTGACAGTTGCCATTTTAGCAAAGTCCACATACACTGGTACATTCTAGTTCATGCTTTTGTCACGTACATTTAAGGTAATGCATCCTTCCATACAGTTACAATGAACTATCTGAATCAGTTCATCTGGAGCGCGAATTTGGAACAGTGCTATCATTGGCTTGGAATAAATGTGTCCCCTTCTGTGACACAATAGTACAGTGTCACGGTTGTTAACACACTCTTCAGCATGGCCAAGTGGTTATTTGGTCATAAGCGCAGAGATACACAGAAAGTCAGCCCCATAATTCCCTTTCTTGTTCGACCTCTTTTTTCTGCCCGGACGGCATGGGGTAAGCACGCATATATCTGCCTCTCCGTAAACGAGAAAGAGCCCCCCATCCTCTCATCATTAGTTAGGTTAGTTAGTTTTATTTTGAAGATTATTAAGTGTGGATTGTATTTGTGTATATTTTGTATACATTTCTAAAGAATAAATAGTTAATTGTATTTCTCAAATATTACGATTCGCAGGTACATTTAAGGTAATGCATCTTTTCAAACAATTACAATGAACCATCTGAGTCAGTTAATCTAAGCGGGAACTTTGTCTTTCGACAATAGAAAAAATTTGTGCCCTTCTACTTTCCATCCGCATTCGAATGGCGCCATTTCATAACTACATTACACCACTACTTTCTAACTTGGTAATGAAGCCGCAGAGAATGAAATCTACAGGGAGAAGAGGTTGTAGTGAGTAGTTCTGGAGTAACGAACATCCTTGCCATTGCAACTTTTTTGCAGATCATGTTGTATACAATCGACGCCAGTGAGCCCTTCTCATCCCCATTGAACAGTGCTATCATTGCCTTAGAACAATTGGTTTGCAGAACATTTTGCGTTTACTTTGCTCGAGAGAATGCTTTTGAACAGTCTTACATTGTCTTTTCTCTTTTGATGATTCGTTGTAACCCGACTTCTTCCCTATCCTGAACACTCCAGACATTGGATCCGTTTCATAAAAGGCATGCAGAAACAATAGGTAATCGCAAACTGCTTCACCAATCACCTGTTTGGGGGCACTTATTTTATTGACGTATGATGCCACCGTGTACAGCGGAAATAGTGTGCCGTACATTTGGAATAATTTGTATGAAAAAGCAAGAGAACAAAGAGATCTGCGTCTTCTCAAATAATTCTTGTCGATCTAAAAGGAGACATACTGATGATTGAATTTGCAATTTCAACATATGCATCTCCTTATGCATGTATAACATCGCATCATTTCTGCATTATTCGTTCCATGGTAAGCTGTATAAGTGCCTGCCTGTTTGTGCTATTAGACTGGATGTCGACCTTTGTCCTAGAAAATAACGTCGTCTCAGTAAAGTTAATTTTATAAATAATTTATTGACATTTATTGTCATCCCATATTAGTTATGTCATTGATTTAAATATTTAATTTATCGTTTTAATTCTTAGCATTATATAATATATACTATATAAATTCACTTTATTTTCCTCTTCAGTAACATACTGAGTATTATTTTTTTTATATATTCACCAAAGATTCTACGTTTTTTAAGAATTGATAATTAAAATTTTGATTTCGTATTTAATTATTAGCTTCGATTAATTTTAAACTTGTCATTTTTTACATTAACATTTTTATCCCTCTTACAAGAGAATTTCTCATGTAATAATAACTAACTATGTTTTGAGAAGGTTTATTTTACTCCATCTAAGCCTGTATGTCTCAATAGCTGTTCGGGGGCCTTTATATTATTATAGTAATTTAATGTTCGATTTTTTTCTATGATTATGCTGTTGAAATTACTCGGGTGAAATCGATTAATAAAACCAACACTACTTCTATGTTAAGGTTATAATTAAATTATATATATATATATATATATATATATATATATATATATAATTAAACTTATTAATTATAATTAAAATATATACATATAATATATATAATTAATATATGTATATATGTGCAGTATTTATATAATATATACATACTTATTATAAAATATGTATATGCATATTATAAAATATTTTATATATATATGTGTGTGTGTGTGTGAGAATTGAATTTACTAAAAACTATTGTCGAAAACGATTACAAATACAATTCCTTATCCCTATCAGATTGCGATATGGTGCTCTCGTAGTAGTACGCAAAATAAATAGGTAAGGTATTTTGATGATAAGCCCAGGAATTTAAAATTACACATTAAAAAAAAGGCTACCACTTAGGAGCTTCGGCTTACATACTTATAGGATTAGAAGTGAAATTATAAATAAATAAGAGAATTCGTGATACTTAAGCCTAACCGATACTAGGCGTTATAAAATCGACATCAATAATCTTACTAGCTCGTTCCAAACAAACACCTTACTTTTGTAAACAGAAATTTTTATCCCACTGATCTAGAAATGAAAGAAGTTGTTAGCTATGCGTTTTCGCATATCATTTTTTAAGTATCTCATTAAACTTTCACTCATAAGCTTACATCGCTGACAAAAATCCTTACTAAGCGTTTTTTAAGCTTATACATTTTATCTGATTTTTAAATGAAAGCTACTCTTTTTTTTCTCGCAAAGATAATTCTTGTTTCTTTCTTTTGAATTCAGAATATATCAAGAAAAGTATGCGAAAATAAAAGTATACTAAAGTGCATTACAATCTTTGAGAGAGTGTAAATTGTTTATATATTAACAAAACTGTAATCAAACAAATAAACAGGAAATCAACTTCATCATAATAAAAATATATAAATGTATGTATATATATATAAAAATGTATGTATATAGATATATATATATATATATGAAAATGTACGCATATATATATATATTGTTCATACCAACGTACTCCCTCTTAATTTTACTTAATCTTTATTTTTTTTTAGTAGCAGTTTATCCGGTCTTTGCTCGGGCCCTGTGTAATGTTCATAGCATTATGTGCATATGTGTATATATATGTATATATATGTGTATATATATACATATATATATATATACGTATATATATATATACATATATATATATGTATATATATGTATATATATGTGTGGGTGCATATATGTGTATATATGCATATATATATATATATATATATATATATATATATATATATATATATATGTGTGTGTAGTAGACATTAAGAGGAGATTATAGAAAGATATATAAACACCCGTTCTCATATACATATATATACATACATATATATACATATGTATATATATATGTATATATACATACATATATATACATATATATGTACATACATAAATATATATACATACATAAATATATATATACATACATATATATACATATTTGTACATATATATACATGTATACATACAAATATACACATATATGTGTATATGTATATATATGTGTATATTCATTTATATGTGTATATATGTATATATATATGTATATATATGTGTATATATGTACATATGCATGTATATACGCATATATATCCATGTATATATGCATGTATATATGTATGTATATATGCATGTATGTATATATGTATGTATATATATATGTGTGTGTATATGTATGTGTATGTATATATATATGTATATATATATATTAATGTATGTATATATATGTATATATGTATGTATATATATGCATTTATATATATATATATATATATATATATATATATATGTTTTATTTTTTATTACCATTTTATCTGTTTGGTTACATATGGGTCGGATGTTGGACCGTGTTTACTATCTAACAGCCTCGTCTGACCTTACAGAAATGGTAGGTTAGTATAAGGAAGAATTGTTTTTAGGAGGATACGAAACAAGAGGGGGTTGGGGTAGGAGATAATTGAGGGGGAAGGCGGGTAATAACAATATTTCAGTTTTTAAGTTAATAGTATATACTTTAAACATGATCCCAAACCGGTAAATAAAAAAGTAAAAAAAAAACGGTAATAAAAAAGTAAAAAAAAACATATTTGCTCTGCCATAGTATTGAGCATCATCTTAAGGCTTGTACTAATTACCAGTTTACCAAATATATATATATATATATATATATATATATATATATATATATATATATATATATATATATATATATATATATATATATATTTAAAAGTTTGAATAATGTCCAGGTAACCTACATCTTAAATTTTAAGTGTTTAGATCCAATTATGCGGAAGAGTTTTGTAGGATCTGCAAAAGTCAACTATTTCAGCTTTGACCTCGTGGCCGCTAAAGTTTCGCCCAAACTCTGATTAAAAATTTTGCTGCATGTCTGAACACCATTTATGTAAAATTCGCACGTTTGAAACTAAGATTAGCTGAATACTTTACTAGATACCGTACAATAATATCCTTTTTATTTTGACCCCTTGACAGCCAAACTATCTGCCTAACACCGATTGAAAAGCTTTTGTATCTGAATACACTTTATGATAAAATATCTAATGATTAAACCAAACATTTCATAGGGAGCGTGGAGGTCAAATATTTATTAAATTGGGGATCAATTTAGACCCAGTAACATTTATTATTTTGGGCTCGAATCAAATCAAAAAGGTGTATCTATGTCCAAATAACCTCTATCTTAAATTTAAAGTGTGCAGATTGGAGGAGTTTCGTAGTTTTCAACAGTTAAATTGACAGATACACACACGGACAGTTTCATTGTTTAGATATATAAATTTATTTAATTATTCTTTACACATTAAAATGATAAATTAATATCAGTTTATATTTGAATCACTAACGCATTCATGTTTTATCAGTTGAAATACGAAATATACACAATGGCTGACATAGTTCAACGGTATCTAAATTCACATAAGTCACTTGAAACACGAGAACATATCCTGGTCAGATACTTATAATTTAATATCAATAGTAGCTTGGCTGTTTTAATATCTTGGTGCATTATAAGTATTTACTTAACATCTGTCGTTAATAACTATTACTAGTCAATATCCACAATCCTCTCAGTCTTAACCATTGAAGAAAGAAATTATGATCTTACTAATATGGAAATAAAATTGCTTCACTACAAGCTTTTTCATACAATTATATAATTATATAATAAAATGTGGCAAGAAAACATAGTCTTAAAAAATTACAATCATTACGGGTGCTTCAGACTCTGCACATCTCGGAAAATGTCAATTGGAGAAGCGCACACTTTATATAAGTTTATCAAAAAGGTTTTATAAAGATTATATCCTACTCAGCAGACGAGCAAGACTTAGAGAATTTAGTTTTAAATTACACGGAAACATCATGGATTCTTTCATCATTTTAGATTCTCCATGACTATTGAAGCTGATAATAAACTGCTTTTTAGTTATCTCATTAAACTTTACTCATAATCTTACGTCTATTATAATAAGTCTAATTTGGTGTATTTATGCTCACAAATTTTACATTACAAAAATTGATTAATTCTCAGTACTTTTAGTCACATGTAGCATTATTGCACTTTCCCCTGATAAAACTTTCGACCTAAAACCTACTTTCTTCAATAATGCCTTAAGAAATATAGTGTGAAAATGAAATAACATCCACGAAGTCCCTTATTCGCATTTAAAATCAGACTTGAAGTAAAACACATATAGAATATCTATCCAATACAATCAATAATAAAAATCTCCGCAAGCAATATAAGCTCAACCAACAGACTAATCCAAGTCAATTAAACCAACGTAACTGTTTCCGGTGAAAAAAAAACATTAGTTTTAACTTAACTTTGAGATCGAATGTCTGAACTAACAGTTGTAAGATTTTTTAAAAATAATGATCAGAAATCGTTGTATATATCTTTATATATATTACACTATCCTGCATTGAAACTCTGATTTAGATTTCTTACTTAACAACGCTAAATCTTACACAGAAAATAATCACCTCAAATAATAGGAAATTATAGCGTAGCAAATTATCTCCTTTCTTCAGTCCACTCGTGATAATCAAAACCTTAAAATAAACGATTTTCTGTCTTTAAAAAATTGTTGCATTAATAATGATGTTATGTATCCATGTTCCGTAACTGAGCTAACACCAACGTTTTTATAAAACACTGAACTACTAAGTCCCGTAACAGATATGTTTACCTATTTATTATAGCAATAAACATAAGCCCGACTATAATAACTACCGTAATCAGAACTACCTTAACTTAACTCAACCCCCAATCTTTATTTACGTCAACTACCACCCTAACAATATAATAACCCATCTTTTAAATCCCACACTTACAGCGGAGCTACCTTTGCATTAAAAATTTTAAACAAGGATATATTACTAAAGAACTAGGCGCGTCGCTAGCAACTTTTATCAGAAATCATAGGTCCAAACGAGTTCTTTTCTTCAGTAATTGGTATATAGTTAATAAGTCAAAATCATACACCTTAATATTCAAATCCTGAGATATATACATTTAAGAGGATGTAAAAATAATAACTTCCACAAAGAATAAAAATCTTATTAACAGTAAAATGAAATATTTCAATGCAAACATAAAAACGTAAAAAATTAATTAAAACTAGTAAGGATTACAAATTAAATTACAATCAGTTCAGAATTTATCCATATAAAAAAGTCTATAAATACACCACGCCTCAAACGGAAAGAAAATGAAAACGAGAACAACAACAATCGCCCCTGATGATAATCGGATGCACCGATAGAAAGCGCTTGAGTAGAATATGACTGAACAATTACATTTATGTGCAATTTTCTACAACAGCTCGGCGAATAAAAAAGGTATCCAAAAAATTGGGGGGAAAAAAACAACTGTCGTGTTCAATAAGATGTGCCTGAAGAATGTCTCCCTAATCTATGTAAACGGCATTTATAATATAATCTTTCAAATTTTCGATATTATCAGAGTTATTTGTCACTTTTTCTCCCTTTGAAATTTCAAATATTTTAAAATTAATATATGTTGATAGAAACCCCATGTTACAAGGGTTGATCTTTTTCGGCCTTTCTAGATTCTAAGTAACAGCTGAAACATGTACACACGCACACATACACACATATACACAAACACACACGGACACACACACACACACACACACATATATATATATATATACGTATATATATATATATATATATATATATATATATATATATATATATATATTATACCCATCAGATGTGTAATTAAAGTATGCAAAAGAAGTAATAATGATTTTAAATATTTTTGGGAGACCATATATAATATCCTTGATTATATATATATCTGTATATATATATATATATATATATATATATATACATATATATATATATGTATATATATATATATATATATATATATATATATATATATATATATATATATATATATATATATATATATAAGGGGGTGGTTACCAACAATGTGCATTTTTTAACATTATTTTATTATTCCGTGTTTTGGTTTTTCATTGAATTATAATAATGTTTTTAAACCATTGGTTCATTGGGCTGGACTGATGTCTTATATTTATTTATTTCTCTCTCTCTCTTTCTCTCTCTCTCTCTCTCTCTCTCTGCCTGTGTTTCTATTTATCTTTCTTTTTTTTTCTCATCGTTTTCCTTTTTAAATCTTACTTGAGTTGGATGGTAGGGGCCCATTGGTACTTGGTCTAATGGGTGCATAGGGTAGGATTTGTGTGCGTGTGTGTGTGCGCGCGTGTGTGAGTGTGTGTGAGTGTGTGTGTGCGTGTACGTGTGTGCGTGTGTGTTTTCTTTTATTGGTTTGAAGAGTGCATGCTCTTTTTTATAGTATTATAAAGTTAGTTGCTTCCTTGGGAAGGTAACTGTGATCAAAGGTCGTTACTAATGTGTGTGTGGTAGGAGGGGGGACCAGCCCTCTGAAATAAGGGTAGGGGTGTTTTCATTCAATTTTGATATTTATTTTTTTGGATTCTTATATTTTTAGTAGTGTGGTTTTTCGTTTCAGTCTTAGACTGTTCAGGTATTCTTAATATTTTGTTTGTTTAGATAAAGAGGTGTATTTATATATACGTAGGTGTTTCTATTTATTTGTCTCCCCATGTGGTTATGGCCAGACACAGGATCGGTTCTTAGTGTGGGGAAGATCTCGTTCCCCAGAGGAGAGGGGCCACTTGGAAGGGTATAGGTATGGGAGGAGGGATAATAGAAGGGATGATAGTTATCTCAGTCATGAAGGATTTTTCCTCCCCTGCCTGAGGGGGGATGTGTTAGAACAGATATAAGACTTTGGCTCTAGGTGGTTCCTAGTGTTGTTGGTTTCGAGGTTAAGTAGGGTTGGTATTATTCAATGTGTTGTATTAGAGACAGGGGGGGTTATGGCTGTGTGTGGCTGTATGCATGTGTGTGTGTTTGTGTGTGTGTGTTTTAATGTGTCGGCTCTGATTTAATTGTGGGTGTGTATATGTATATGTACGTGCATGCGAGTGTGCCTCGCATTTCATGTTTTTGTATGTTGATATTAAACTCTGTTTAGTTCGGGGGTGAATCTTGTTATGACTTTTTTTTCTGTGTAAGTGAATAAAAATAATT
>NC_136518.1:38554964-38599964 GCF_053919585.1 Euprymna scolopes | reverse complement strand
ACTTTTTAATTTTTTTTTTTTTGCTCAACAGACACATCCAAATACCTATGCAACGCCGGACTGAAATGCCAGTCATGAATAATTTCCAAATTTTACGCTCTGCTGATTAAATAAGACAGCCCATTATTTTCTAATTGACAACACGCCACCTGATTTATGAGACTTTGCAGTCACACGCTTTTGTGAGGCTCTATTCAGTGGTCATAACTGGCTTTTTTAAATTGTCGCATAAACATTAGAATTAATGCACGGTCTTTTTTATTTCACAACACATATAATATAACCATCATCTATACAATTTGTACACACACAGTGTTTCCACAATAAACTTTGTTTTGCAAGAAATATTGAACGGTTAAACTGAAAAACATAAATGGGTATGATTATGCGTGCATTTTGTAATAATATATATCGAATGTTTTTTCTCAATAAGCACCCAGCCCGACGTTTCATTGGAAACCATTAATTTTAGTTCACTTGAGAACATTTAATATAAATGCAAGCATGTGATTTTCTTCCTTTTTTTTGTCAATTTGAAACGTGTCCAACCGATTCATGTATATTGCTTATGTTAATATATACATCTTTTTATGAATCAGTTTTATTAGTTGATGTTTATAAACGACACAAGTCTAATTGAAATTTACAGTCGATAAGAGCAATTATGAGATATAACGTTCTGTAAAAGAAAGAAAAACCAAACAACCAGAACCATATATTACATTAAATTAAGGAAATTATCTCACGTAAATGCAACGTTGGCAATCTATAAGCACGTTTTAATTTAATGTGTCCTTTCTATAGATATATTTAACATGAGCAAATATTAACCAATACAGATATATATTCTTTGCCAAATACTTTGTAAGAGATTAGACTTTGTAAGTTTAAATAGATTGATTGTTAATATTGTATAGCTTGAAAAGGCCTTTAACGCTACTTAAAAATAAATATGCATTTACTTATAGTGTATAATTAATATATTCGGCCTTTTATTGATTATATTTTTAGTTTAACGCAATATATGTATATATATATAGATATATATATATATATGCGTGTGTATATATATATATATATATGGATATATAATATGTAGTATATGTATACATTCATATATTTATATATATATATATAAATATATATATATAAAAATATGTATATATATAAATATATATATAAATATATATATATAAATATATAACAATATATATATAAAATATATAAATATATAAATATATATAAAATATATATAAATATATATATATATAAATATATATATATACAAATATATATATACAAATATATATACAAATATATATATAAATATATATATATAAATATATATATATATATATATAAATATATATATAAATATATATATATATAAATATATATATATATAAATATATATATATAAATATATATATATATATATAAATATATATATACATATATACATATAAATACAGATATATATTCCTTGCCAATACTTTGTAAGAGATTAGACTTTGTAAGTTTAAATAGATTGATTGTTAATATTGTATAGCTTGAAAAGGCCTTTAACGCTACTTAAAAATAAATATGCATTTACTTCAAATGTATAATTAATAGAGTCGGCCTTTTATTGATTATATTTTTAGTTTAACGCAATATATGTATGTATATATATATATATATATAAATATATATATGTGTGTGTGTGTATATGTATATATATATATATATATATGGATATATAATATGTAGTATAAGTATACATTCATATATTTATATATATATAAATATATATAAATATATATATAAATATATGTATATATAAATATATATATATATATATAAATATATATATATAAATATATAAATATATATATATATATAAAATATAAACACTGTATGGTTTTCGAGCTGAATAAACATGTTACATTGAATAAAAACACGAAAAATATATCCAGTTTGATAGAAAAGTAACTTTTCTTGCCTTTGATAACATTTATTTGTTTTATATTTGTTTTTTGACAAATTTTTCGAATCTATGTGTACAGTAACACAATCCCCTGTAAAAATGTAAATGATAGAACGTGTGTATTTAGTTTATCGTCATTGCATTATCTGGCGAAATTTAAAAAAAATACAAAAGCAAAAACAATCCTATTTAAATGCAAAAACAAAAATCATCGGATACGTGTACATCACAACTAAAACTTAGGCAACAACCTCCTAGTCCACTGGCCTAGGAGTCTGATTACGAAATAGCGTTGAAATTTATTTCATTTAAACCAATTGAAAAATTGATTCTTGACGCATGCAGTCTTTGGAGTCGTTTAAAAAGATAATCTTACTGAGTCTCACATTGCTTAAAACTATAGTACTATGAAAGAAATAACTTGTTGTTTTTTTTTCTTCTAATTTTCACATATACGGCCGAGCGTAGGTCTTTTAGATGGTACCGGTTTCGACCCGGTCCGATGCGGTTGACAGAAGTTTCACCGAGACATACAAACATACATACACCCATTTTGCCTTATATATATATATATAAGACTAACAGACATTAAATTCGATTTGGACGCAGCTGCTGGCCATAGCCTTTCCCCCACAAAAAATTAAAAAAATAAAAGAACCGATAAAAAACATGTCAATGTAATCACCCAAGAAATGAGGTACATAAAAACATCTGAACCAGAGAATACGAAAATAAGGAGATATTCTCCGGATATTGAGCATTTAAGCAAACTTCTTGGATGCTGTCTCATCTAGGAAAAATCCTGGTTACGGTCTTTTGCAACAAAAACAAACTGAAAATAATTTGCTTTTTTGATAAAAAAAAGAATTTGTAGTAAATGATCAGTTATAATTAATGTGTTATTAAAGAAAAACAAATTAGAAGTTACGATGTCAAAAACTCACATTAAGTTACCTTTAAATAAGAAAAATATGTTTTAATGTAATTAACCGCTGATAAAAAATGCAAAATAAAAATCTTTGAACCCTGTCACTGTTAAATGTTCAAACTGAATAAAAGAAAAAATGTAAGTGAGAGATGTTTTGCTTTTTTACTCATTAAATTTGAATATTTGTTTCCGTTAATAAAAAAAAACGTAACGCTCGGTTTACATAAACAAATCAAAGTAAAGAAAATTGTTTTTCAATTTAATATAATTATCGGCGGAAATTACAAAACAACCTGTTTAAACAAAATAGAAGACCCCCATTATGTGTAAAGTAAAAACTAGGTTTACGAGGCAACGTCCTAATCCACTGGCCCACAAGACTGATTGAGACATAATGTTTGAACTTCTTTCATTTTAACAAATTTAAAAAATGTGGTGGACTCATTCGCAGTCATTTAGACGTCGTTTATGAAGTTCGGTTTGCACACAGCGGTTAAATCTAAAAGAAGGAATACAAACACGAAAATATAATCGCCCAGAAAAAGAAGTACGCGTAAACCTTCCCACTAGATATTTCGACAAAAGGGATACGAAGATAAGAAGCTATTATCCATATATTGAGCATTTGATAACTATATGCCAAGTAAGGCGAACTTGTTTAATGCTGCCTCAGTCTAGAAAAAAATCTCGATATAGTACGTTGCAACGAAAACACACTTTAAATGATCAGTTTTAAAAATAAAAAAGTAGAATTTGTATTAACTGAAACAACCGTTATAAATCGGATTAGTTATGACTAGGGCTATGAGAACAGGATATTATTTTCATTCTTTTGAATTTCGGGTATATATTCGACAGAGTTTGACGCAGTTAATCAATTGAGAACAACATCACTCTTTATAAAATGATATAAGATATTACCGGATACATACTAGAGAGTCAACACAATAAAAACAATAGTTATCCTAGCACGAATCCCTTTCTAACAACTTTTTTTTTATTTCAGCGGTTTCGTTATGTGAGATTTTAACATCATAAATGATATTATTTTCTTTTAACACATTAAGTAATAACGCGTGCTAGGACACCAGCATATTATTTCATGGGAAGGGGATAGGGCGGATGACAGGTACGGCATACGGCATTTATTGCCCAATGAGTAAACAAGGCTAAACACTTATCTCTAATATGCCTGCCTCAATGCATCTCTGCTCCTGGCTAATAGGCAAAGAAAGAGGAATGGAAGCCAAACGAAAGGCTTCTTAAGTAATTTCGGTTTACAACCCGGTAATTTGATCGAGTCTCTATCTCTAAGGTGGTTGACGACCAGGACTGAGGTATTACCGCTACGTTTAATGTCAAAACATATGCGGTCAGTGACACAGGTTTATATATTGGAGTTTTCTTTATACTAGATTGATGTTCTGACAAAATCTACGGGGACTTAAGCACCAAGAGGTTTATCCTGCGCTTATTTTCAAAGCCATGTATCTATACGCCCCTGCATGAGCGGTTTGGATCAATAGAGTAAGTATCAAAGATAATTAGGATCTGTTTTGAAGTTACACTCCTAAAAATGGAATTAGGATTGGAGATGTGGATAAGTCACACGTTTTGACTGAACGTATGTATGAGTAGGGTTATAGATTTAAGGTAACTATCTACTAGGGTTCAGCAAGGATTAAATATGGTTTGTAGATTTATAAGCACATTGAAAAATTATAATATAAAGAGTAAGATTAAGATTCGAAAAGTTGCTTAAGGTGCAAGTTTTTTGTAAAGATAGTCATCAATACTTTCAGGGAAATAAAGATATAGATTTGCTACTTTATATAGATCACTTAAAATTTTAATACACACTATGGCTGTCGAGTTTTCTATTTTATAGATAAGCTATAGAATATAAATATAAGTAAAGCTAATGCATGCCTCAGGAACAGAAATATATATATATATATATATATATATTTATATATATAAATATATATATATATATATATATATATATATATATATATATATATATATATATACATATGTGTATGTATAGATCTTTAAAGGCCAGCCTTCTAAGATTAAGGACGAGAGGCTAAATCTCTCTGCAAAGGTACGTGCAAAGGTATGATGTTTTATAGCAGCTTGAAGAGAAGAGAGCATGGTTAGCTGTGCAGTTAGAACAGGAGAAATTATATAACTTACAAGAATACAGTATTTATATACATGAAGACAAAGATTTGGGGGTGGAGTTTAGGAATATACAAATTTGGAATAACGTTTAATATGCAAGACAGACACAGCCAACTGTCTTGGAGACTAAGAAACTAGACCTTTAACTCGAGATTTAAAAAGGAATGTGTGCCTGTTATTTCAGTATCATACATAAGAACCTATATACGAATGACAAATACAGGCCTGAAATAAGGGATACAATAAGTCAAGGAATGATAATTTATAATTTTCAAATTAAGTGAAATAATATCATTGTTAAGAGCAGAAGAAATATTTAGGTTAGTAAGCAATAAATTAGCAATACTTAGTAAAAAAGTATGTAAGAGGTTTATTTCTAATAAAGTTTCAACTACACGTTGTGTTTATCAAGTTTCTATTTGTTTTCAACATGTGGCCAATGCTTCGGCTAGGAGTCATTCGGTGAGTTTTGGAAATTAATATTTTAATTTTTTTTTATACTAGCGTGGGGTATTTTCTCATTTGGATTTCCCCGTTTTCTTGACTGATAGGTATTTAATTATAAATAAATAAATTACTAAAGCATGAAAACAGTTATGGGTAGAAAGCTGAAAAGGATTTTGAGATAAATACATAGTACAAATTGGGGAAAAAACATTTCAGTAATAATGTTTACCGAGCAGCAATTAGAGTTTGGAATGAGTATGGTTTCTTTTTTTTTCTACGGGAAATGCCCACGATAAGCGACGGTTGGCAAGATTGCAAATAATTATATTTTAATCAGTTGAGTTCATAACAAAATCTACCTTTTGTAAATGTAGTCGTATAAACACACACACACACATATATATATATATATATATATATATATATATATATATATATATATATATATATATAGCCAGATGCACAGCAAAAAATCTAAATATATTGCAAATTGGAAAGGGTCTTATAAATAAGGTTTTGCCCTTTACTAAACATATTAGCATACAATTTAGATAAAAGTGTTAATATCAATTCCACATAGTGAAACGAGTATTCCGGTTTTAGTAATATGCTTTACAATAAGAATAAAAATTGGTTATATAATTGTAACGTGTATAATATGCCTGGATTGATTAAAAATATAAAATAATTACACACAAAAAGTGAAAATAATGTTAAATTCATTCATGGCGTCAAGTAAAATGAACATATATATTAAATTATTTTTTAAAAGGGTGCCTTAATTTTTAACTCAAGTATCTAAGATCATTATAATTATGTATTCAAGAAGAAATAGCAATAGGTCTCCTGGGAGAGAAGAGATTTAATGGGTAAAAACCCTTCTGGCTGAAACCCAATGAGTTGTAAAAAATACAGAATGATTTCTCTCGGTGTTATTATTTCATAATACATCAAGTTATTTTCTCAACTTCAGACGAATCGCTTCACTCACATGGAATCTGTCGATGAATAAAAAAAAACAGATAAACATTGTCATGATCATATATTAATTTTAAAAAAAATAACCAAGTATTAGTTTTCAGTCGATTGTCAGCTGGTGCTAAACAAATGTCAACATTTTTATTTACATTCGAAATACCGTTGTATCATTTATTTATTTTCACATGTTTCTGCGTTTACAAAAAAATATTAAACTATCATTTATTTCCACAACTGTTTGTGTGCATATAAATTATTTACAATTAAAATTTATTTCCGTCCATGCCGTGTGTATATGAGCAATGTACAACTAGATTTTATTTCAACGCATCTCGTTATGTGTATAAGAATAATTTGTAAGTCGCATTCGTTTTCGCATTTTGGGGAAGGATTTAAAACGAAAAATTCATGCCCGTAAATGCTGCGTGTACGGGAATAAGTTACACCCTACATTTATCTCAACGCGTGTAGTTTATAGAATTAATTTAAAATTACCATTTATTTTCACCCATGACGGTTTGTGTATAGAAATAATTTACAAATATGAATTTTATTAATGTATGTTTTGTGCGTATAAGAAGAATGCACAACCAGTATTTATTTCCATGCGTGTCGTTGTGTATATAGATATAATTTACAACCATACATTTTCCATGCATGTCTTTTGGAGTATATGAAAAATACACAACCAGCATTTATATACATGCTTGTTATTGTGTATATAAAATAATTTGAAATTAATTTGTTTTATGCATGTTTCTGTGAGTATAGGAATACTTCACAACCAGTATTTATTAACACACATGTCAGAGTATATACGAATAATTTACAACGAGCATTTATTTTAATACATATTGTATATAGGGTTATTTACAAGGAGTATTTATTTCAATACATATTGCATATAGAGGTTATTTACAACGAGCATTTATTTCAATACATATTGTATATACGGATATTTACAAGGAGCATTTATTTCAATACATGTTGTATATACGGATATTTACAAGGAGCATTTATTTCAATACATGTTGTATATAGGGCTATTTACAAGGAGCACTTATTTCAATACATGTTGTATATAGGGATATTTACAAGGAGCATTTATTTCAATACATATTGCATATAGAGGTTATTTACAAGGAGCATTTATTTCAATACCTATTGTATATACGGATATTTACAAGGGGCACTTATTTCAATGCCTATTGTATATACGGATATTTACAAGGAGCATTTATTTCAATGCATGTTGTATATAGGGATATTTACAAGGAGCATTTATTTCAATACATATTGCATATAGAGGTTATTTACAAGGAGCACTTATTTCAATACCTATTGTATATACGGATATTTACAAGGAGCACTTATTTCAATACATATTGTATATACGGATATTTACAAGGAGCATTTATTTCAATACATATTGTATATACGGATATTTACAAGGATCATTTATTTCAATACATAGTGTATATACGGATATTTACAAGGAGCATTTATTTCAATACCTATTGTATATACGGATATTTACAACGAGCATTTATTTCAATACATATTGTATATACGGATATTTACAACGAACATTTATTTCTGCACATGCAGTTGTGTATATAGGAATAATATACAGCGAGAATTGTATAAGCATGCTGCTGTTTATATCGGAACAACTGTTAAATAACTTAAATTTCCATGGATGTCATTGTGTGTGTGCAGTTTACAACCGACATTAATTTCCAAGGATGCCGCTTTGTGTATTAGAATCATTTACATCTCGCACTTATTTCCACTTATGTCGTTAACTGTAAAAGAGTAATTTACTAATAATTTCTTTCTACACATGTCGGTATGTGTATATGGATAATTTATGACTTGCAGAGCTTTTTCTTGAAATTGTTTGACTGTGGAACAAGATATTGTAAAACTGCTTCTCAGCTGACTACCACTTTTTTTTTAATCCTAGGCGATGAGTTTGTTCACCTCTTAAATAACCGGACCCGACTAATACGTCACCATTACTGATTATTACTTAATAGTTCCAACCACCCAACAATTACTAAACCTTATATTTCAGTGCCCTGCAGGAATCGATAAGTGGTAAATTTGAATTTTTTTACACCATGAGGCATACATTCACATTGTTTTTCTTCTAATTAAATGCCTACTGATTGAAAAGAGCAACGTGTATACTTATTTAATTACAACTTCTCGTAAGCGTATTTGGCAGTATATATAAGATAAGTGTTGCTGCTGCTGATGATAAGTCAGTTAGAATTTTTTGTTGATGTATTCAATACTCGCAAATTGGGGGAATATCTATGGAAAATAATCTCTTGACAACAGAATATATACTGCATTGCATCATCAAAAGTCTGAATGAGTGTATAATGAGGAGATAACATACATTACTACATCACCTATTGAAAACATAGGGCCACATTATTGAAAAGAATGTGTCATAAGGAACCCACATACCTATGAGATAATTTTAATGATAATGAGTGCCATATAATTGAAAACAGATATTAAACTTTAATATACGAAAATCGGCAAAAAAGTAAAAAGCAGCATCAAGCCTAAGAACAGAAATTATTTTTGCATTTCAGAAAACATCGAATAATATATGAGATCGTTATATCAAGATAACGAATATATACTAAATTGTTAAAAAAGAAAAAGGATGTTCCCTTTGTGGATGACTGTAGTATATGACAATGCTTACTACGTTACGCCTGCGGAAGTCGCGAATAAGTAATTCTCTAGGATATGATATGCTAAACTAAACAGATGATCCACTCCGCATCTTAAGCGTGGAAATATAACGCAGTCGGGTGTAATAGGATAAGTAACTGAATTAGCCATTGAACGAGGGTAAATTGATTACATTACTAGAAGCTATAGTAGCGTTTTCTGCTTGAGAAAAACAAGAAATCTTTATATGTAACTGAAAAAACATAATCAGGTGAGTTGTCTCATTTTACCCGCATAAGAAATTTACGATACCTTTTGTAAATACTCATTTCAACTAGCTGGATTATACCCCTGCCACTACACTCACACGGGTTCTTCCACACAGCAGATTACCCCGTTCCGAAATAATATGTTAATAAGCATATAACTATACAATATAGCATGTTTTACAACCAAGCCATTTACATTCATTGATATATGTACACAGATAGCTAGACTTACACTAATATCAATAGCTTATAAACTGTCCATGATTGCAATATTCTTATTCAACTTTATGACCAATTATGACATGTTTTTGACGATATCGAGTTTTACTGTAAACCTATCGAAATTTTAATAAGTAAACTATGCAATTTTATGTAATAATCTGTGAAATTCTATTTGGGAAAATATACGATTTCCTCTGATCAGATTAATTCGAATCAATAAATTTTCGTTGAGAAGATAAACACATTACTTGCTTAATGGCTTCCTTTATTTATCGAATTATTTGTGCGCCATTTTTTTATTAGCTTATTTCTAAAATGTGCTTCTCGTATATTTGTATACAAGATGGAGCACACGATTCACATCCTAAAACTACAGCTGCGGTGTCTCTCTCTCTCTCTATCTCTTTCTATCATTCTCTCCTTTCCTTTCTTACACGCTGTTTTCTATATATGTTAAGTACTTAGTTACAACAATTATAGATCCACTGTCGGTGTGAGGTATAAGAGTATGTTCTATCTGCTCATACTGGATCTGGCAGAAGGCGAGATAATTTACCAGTGTCAACATCAGCAGTAAATAGATGAGGGTAAAACAGAATTATTATATATATTAAACCGATTGTTTTGCTTACATTTTCGCAGTTTAAACGTGGCAATGAATCGCTCAGGTTCCTATCACATTGCTACACAAACAATGGAATTCAAATATGCTTTACAGACTGCGATATACACTGCGTATCAAATTATTAACGAGATTACATTTTTTTTAATATTTCAGGAACGAGTGAATAAAAATCCATAAAACTTTGAGAAATTGTTTACAATACAATTCAGCTACTCCAGTCAGAAAATAAAAGTAGTTAAAACAGTATTACCGAAACTATGACAGAGGATAGGAATATCTATTAATTTCAGTGTGTGAAGATATTAACGAGGTAGAGAAAAACACAATATACCCATAACTTGATCATTGAAATAATCTTCAAAAATTAAATAAACTAGGAAAAATGCTAAGAATACAATGACTGCATAGCAATTTCTACGTTGACGTAATTAGTAGGGATATGCGATCCTTTGTTATGAATGACTTGTAAAAGCGTTATTCCTCAGAATTAGTAAAATTTGTGATTCGTCAACAGTTATTCCCCGCGATACCTCTTGGAGAGCATCCTATAAATGATCTTTGCTCTTAAATTGGCGGCCACTTTCATAGAGGCGTCGGTCGCTTCATAATACTCTGAGGGTTCTCAATTAGGTTCAAATCTGTTGAATTTGTAGGCCACTCTATCTTCCGTAGCCCAAAGAACTCCAGTCGTTACAAATCCTCTGTTCTTTTGTTTGTTGCATGCGAGTGGGCATTATCCTGCATAAAAGTAATGGTTCTTTTGAACGTAAACCTTTGCTTCTTCAGCCATGGTTCAAAGTGCTCTTTCAGAAAAGCTAGGTAAGCATTGTGCGTCATTTTTACGTTATCTGGGAATCTCCATGGACCAACTATAGTACCTCCGATATAGCCAGCCCAAATCATTATCTCACCATCACATTGTTGGTACCTTAAACGCTGATGATGATATCGTCCATCAAGGATCAATTCTTTGCTAAAGCCATCTGAGCCATCAATGTGGTACGAACTTCATCCGTGAACAAAACTTTAGAAAAATCAGTTTTCATGTTGTCCTCTGCCCATTTTAATCGGTTTTGTATGTGATGTTGTTTTAATGGAGGATTTGTCACAGGTTTAACAGACTTTGTCACCTATTTCAGAAAATGACATTTAGTACTTTTTAAGCCCTTCTTCAATACGGCTTGGCCAAAGACTTTTCAACTTGTCTGTCCAGAGTTCTTAAGAATTTCACGTTTAATTAAGAGTAGAGAACGGCATAACACAACTCTAGATTTATCTTTATTAGCTCTCTTACGTACCTTTGTGGGGTCCTTGACAAAGTTCTTCGCAGTTTGATGATACCTTTTTATAATTTTCGATATTTCGAGAGTAGTTTTACCTTTTGCTCTATGTTCTGTAATTGTACGTTTTTCAGACCTTTATGAGCTAAAAGAGTACTAGTGGATAGGCAAAACTCAGAAGCTCAGAGTATTAAGGATTAAGTCTCTCAGGGGTCAATCCTGTGCCCAACTCTCTTCCTGATCTACAATAATGATCTTCCAAATCACATCCTTACATCATTCTTAGAAATTTATGCTGATGGCACTACCATCTATGGTAGCACATCTAAGAGTGTAAACGACCAAGTTCTCTCTGATTCTCTCTCCTCTAATTTTGCGCAGGTGGTAGAATGGGGAAAGGAGTGGCTGGTTACTTTTAATGCATCTATAACCAAACTTTTATCCTTACATCATCAACGCTCTGATCCCCATCTAGCATCAATTGAAAATAATGGTCCAGTTCTTGGGGAGGCCTAATGTTTTGACAAACTTTGACAAACTTTTAGGCTTGACCTTTACTCCTGATCTGAAATGGAACACGTACATAAAATCTGTTGCAAAGATCGCTGGAATATGGTGGGATCTTTCTATCGATCCAGTAGATATCTCACTGCTGAGGCAATTCTCTATCTACATGTTATATACTGTCATATTATTAAAAGATGACGTATGTATTTGTATTGTTCTTTGTGAGAGTCTTACGAGAGATTAGTGTTGAGTTCATGTTGTCAGAAGAGATGATCCCTTATCATGTAACATACATAAGAGCCAGTTACGCCCAAGGATTGAGTACTGTTGCCACATATGGACAGGACTTCCTAAAAAGGACTTATCGTGCCTTGATAGAGTTCAAAATAATTCCGTACCCTTTTATCTTCTTTGCAAGAAGAGATTTTGCGAGTTTGTATTTGCGTTATCGCTGTTTTCATGGCATGTGCTAGATTGAGCTTCAATGTATGATCCCCACTTTCCAAACTTTCACAGGAACTCTCTTCTATTTTCCTGTTTTCCAGTTGGCTACAATCTGAATGTCTTCAAGTCTAACGTAAACAAGTTCTTGAGCCGTTTCATTTAAGTTAAAAAAATTCTTGTAAACAAGTAACGTAAACCAGTTCTTGATCCGTTTCTCGTAAGTTAATAAATATAGCAAATTTCCATTACTAACGATTACTATATTGTCCACTTGACTACTGGACCCTCTGTTCCCTTATCATCGAATGGTTTATGGGTTTTATAAGTGGTGAAGCCTATGTAAAAAAACTACTCCAACTACTTTAAGGACTAATTTTATTGATGAAACAAATTACCTTGTTAATAATATGACCCACCTCAAATACTGGATTCAGCAATTACGATGGCAAGTTGTTTACATTGCGAGTAACAGTAAGGAAATTTTATAGTATGCGCAGCTCCGTATTGCCAACGTTTCCCAACTGTTGGAAATGCAACTACCGGTAGGTTCTGAAACTGGTTTTGGAATGAATCCCCTTTCTAGCGATCCCCAACTGTGACAATAGATGAACTTGGTATAATTCTGGTTGTCCAGATGTAAAATCCCCAGAGTATTGTAATCCGTCACATTTTCTTGTAAATGTTATTTGTATATAACTATATCTATAAATGCATTTACGTAAAAACAGGAGAACACTCGACAATCATAGAAAAATTCATAGATATATATACGTTATGCACATGCAATAAATATATAAACATAAACCGTTTATATATGAGTAAACTGCTTTACACTCTCTATATCTACAACCTAACAATGCAGCAATGTATACAGCAATCGGCAAATTTATAGACCACCTCTAAAAATATATAATGTTTTAAACCTTCGCATTTAAAGAATAATACTTTTACAGTGAAAAAATGAGAGCAAATTTAAAATATTTAACAGTATATTGCAGTATTTATTTGCTATAAAACCTCTAGCAATATTGCAATATATATTTGTCTACGATTTTTGATGCCTCCTGTTCGATAAGTCCTTGATTTAATTATTTGCGTGACTAAATGATGCTTCCATGCATGGCTTACGGTAAATCAGTTTTTTGTAATATTCCAAGGAAAGTGAAATATTGGCATATCCTCATATATATATATATATATATATATATATATATATATATATATATATATATATATATATATATATATATATATATATATATTGTGAAACCAATTTTTATGCGAATATCTGAAATTAGTTCACGTATACTTCCATGTGCCTGTTTTCTGTACTTGTTCACCATAAGCCTTCTCAATACGTTTATCTAAAAACTAATTAATGTTCGGTTGATGAGAACGTTACTTAACTATGGTGGGGAAAGATCAACATATTCGATTTATATATAAATATATAAATAAATTATATATACATATATACATTTTATATATAACTAATAATTGTAAATTATAATGTTATTAAGACTTACCCGTTGCTTTTATTATTTTGTTAAATAATTAGGTTGGATTGGTGTGTAGTTTCCTCCTTTAAATCATTTCAGATAGAATGTCTAACTAAAAAAAAAATGAAAGAAATAAAAGAAAATTAAAACCATTGTTAATTATACATATCAAAAAGACATTTCAACACCTTTTCTTGATATCCACTTAATAATTGATAACAATGAATTTAAGTATAAAGTCCCTGTTATGGCTTGCAATAAGCCACAAAAGAAAACAGATGTAGTATGTAAACAATGTATTACTGGACTTACAACGTTAACGACAACTAAAAATGTAGTAAACGTCACCCAGCAGGGGAGGGTCGTTGTGGTGCTTAATCCACACCTGCAATCAAAAGGTTTATTGTTTATATTATGGATAGAACAGTCCATTTGGAGGATGATTCCCCCACAGCCCCCCTCCCAACCTGATTTCGCGGTTGTGAAAATGAGTATTCATTCTTTTGGGGGCAGACCACCAAGGGGTATGTGCACTTCCTCTTTCTGCCGGAGCGTCTCGGTTCTGACATCCCTTTTGGAAGGTCTGTCAAAACAGTCATACACAGTTTCAATCGCCTTACTGCCGTTCTGCGGTGGTTCTTCTTGATCCAAGTAGAAGCGTTTCCTGATTTGGTTCCAGTGCCTCTTATGTTAGAACTTTGGACCCTGAATGATGTATGTAACATAGCCTATTCTTCGTCAGATCGTGCCCTGTTCCCCAAAAGAAGTGTTATTTCTAATATGTCTAAACCACACGTTATCTCCGCTGTTAAACCGTTTCGTTGGCATTGTAGAGGTTCTGTTGTGTACTATTTGTATGGGTAGCAGTTTATCAAATACGGATTTTATTTTCTATCCAAACATGATTTCCGCTGGGGATCCCGCATCTGGTTGGGTCGGATTTCTCGTGATTCTGTAAACCTGCAGAAATTGCTGAAGGTCCTTTTCTATCGGTGCACCGGGCGCCCCTTTAATGCCCTTTTAAGCGTATCGACGAAGCGTTGGAACTGGGGTGCCGTGATATGCTTGACTTGATACGTCTGGCAGAATTCTCTGAAATCTGTCGAGGTGAACTATGTAGCGTTGTCGCTAACCTAACAGTCTACAACCACAAACCGAGCAAACAATTCCGATAAAAAAATGTTCGTTGTTGCCGTGGTCGGTTTTTTGCATCTTGGTACCTCTGGCCATTTAGATTAATAGTCAACTATTATCAGGTAGTAAAAATCCTCCACAGGTCCCGCATAATCAATTTGAATTAAATGGTTGTTCGGCCTAAGGCCAAGGTTTATATGTTATCGGTGATGCTTTTGGAACCAAAGCACAGCCTTTGCATCTGCTCACCATGTCGGTAATATCTTGGTCCATAGCTGGCCAATAAACAAAACTTCTCATTAGGATTTTCATTCTGTTTATTCCTGAATGCCCCATGTGAAAATCCCTGAGTATTCTTTTTTGAAGGATTTGGGGGATAACAACTCTTTCACCGTATAACAGTATTTCGTCGCAACCAGAAAACAAATGTCTGAACTGGTGTCACTCAGTGAAAATTTCTGCTTCGTGGTTTGAATGAAATTTTCATTTAGAGATTCTGACTTAATTTCCTGAAGTGTGACGGGAAGTTCGCGGAAAATATTGTTTATCATGGTTTTTACATCACTATTAATACGAGTGCCGACGTTAGTGAATCTTCAAGAGGTTCCATTTTGGCAGGAATCAGGCTCGATAGACCGTCTGCATGGGCTAGTTGTTTTGACTGGAAAAATTGAATTGTAAAATTATAGTTCAGCAGAATAGTTCCCCATCTAAATAGTCGGTTCGCAGTGAATGTTGGAAGTCCTTTTTTGATCCAAAAATGGGTATCAACGGCTCATGGTCGGATTGTAGAAAAAATGTTTACCGTACAAGGACCGGTGGAATTTTGAAACTGCAAATATAATTCCTAGGGCGTCTTTCTCGATCTGAGAATAATTCTTTTCCGCTGGCAAGAGAGTTCGTGATGCGAAAGAAATAGACTGTTTCGAGCCATCCGGCATCTGATGTAGCATGCACGCCCCGACTCCATGTTGACTAGCGGCGCTAGCTACTATTATGCCCAACTTCGGGTTGAAATGCGCTAGGAATACTTTTGAAGTCAGGATTCTTTTTATTTCTTGGAATGATGTCTGGCAATCTTCTATCCACTCTCAAGCCTTATCCTTTTTCAGCAATTCATTAAGTTGTGCGCGTAATTTGTGCATATTCAGGATGAACCCATGGTAATAATTTGCCAAACCTAAAAAAACTCTGCAATTGAGTCATGTTTACTGGTGCCAGTACTTCTTTAATAGCGGTCGCCCTATATGGATCTAGGTTTCTGACATCTTTATAGATTATTTGACCCAGGTATTTAATTGTGTGCATAAAGAACTCGCATTTATCTGCTTTGATCTAAAATCCATAATCTTGTATTCGACTCAATACTTGTATGATATGTTTTTCATGTTCCCCCATGCTTTTGCTCGCTATGATAATGTCATCAAGATATGCGTTTCGAATTCCAAACCGGTCAGCATAGTATCCATTACTTGCTGGAATATTGAGGGTGCCACCTTGATATCAAACGCGAGTCTTTCGTATCTGTACAAACCCCGATGAGTATTAATACAGAGGAGGTTAGCGCTTTTGTCGTTTACCGGAATTTGTAGGTAAGCGTCGCTTAGGTCGATCTTAGAAAAACACTTGCTGCCATTTAAATTCGTGAAGACTCCTTCTCGACTTGGTAATAGATAGTGAAAATCTTCTAAGGGCCCGTTGAGTCCGGTCGCGAAGTCGGTGCAAACGCGAATTTCCCCGGAACTTTTCTTTACGTAAACTACCGAAGCAGCCCACCCACTATATTCAATGTTAGGCAGTATACTGATGCTTTCTAATCAGTCAAGTTCCTGATTTATTTTGTCCAGGGGAGCAAACGGGAAATTACGTTTCTTTTTAAACACCGGTTGTGTGCCAAGTTACAACTTAAAATCTGCAGCTATTTTTGTACATCTTCCCAGGCCAGGAGTAAATACGTTTGTGAATTCTTTTTAAAAAAAGGTATAAGTTTCTCAGTTTCTGTTTGGCGGGTATTTATTTTCTTGCAGAATGTGGATATAGGAAGATCCCAGAGACGAAACTCCTCCATGCTGTCAGAACCGAACAGGTTCTCACTATCTTGTAGCACATAAAATGTTAGTTTTTTTTGTTTTCCTCCGTAAAGTACGTTTGTAATTAATTCACCTTACAAATGAAGTTTTCTATCATTAACGGTCGTCATCGTTCTGTTAGTTTTTAACATAGTCGGCTTTCGTAATATTTTCCACATTTTGAGATTTATTATTGAAAGATCCGATCCACTGTCTAATTGGAATTTAATAGCCTTGTCGAAAATTTTTACCGCTACATATTGGCGTAGATTTTCATCTACGGCGTCCTTAGTTTTGGTTTGACGTACACGGCTTCTATTCTGAGTTTTCCTACAGAGCGAACTTTTTTGATCGATCTTATTGCATAAATGCCATCTTTTTTTTTTAAATGGGCAATCCGTTACCCAATGTATTCCACCACATCTAAAACAAGCGCTCGGTGCTTTTAGTTTTTCTGAGTTCCAGTGGTTAGTGTCTGTGTGCCATTTCGACGGATTTTTCTTAGTAACTTTTTTTTTATATTCGCGATGACTGCTTCGATATTTCTTGTACCTTTTTTATAGTTTCTACTTTTTGACTCGCTTAATTTTTGAAGTGTTAAGTTCGGTTCATTTTCTCATTTTGTAAGGACTTTGCGCCTGATTTCCGTATCTTTTCCTTACCTTTCGACAAACACAAGACATTTAAAATTGTCTGCTGTTATTTTAGATAACTTAAGTCACCAAAATTTTTGTTCACTATAGCTGTGTAGGTGGAAAAATCGTCCTTATCGTCTTTTACCAACTTCAAACATCTCCAACACCTATGGAAAAGAGATGTTTTCGGCGAGAAAAGTTCTGTTAACAAATTTACCGCCTTATTGAATGATAAATCTGCTGTTTTCCGAGGCAATATGTAATCCACGAATTTATCATGCTCAACTGTTTTTAATTTTCGTAGTAGAAGTTTGGTTTTGTTTTAATCAGATCCGTTGCTGCAGTCAATATTAAAAAAAAATCCTCATAACGCCGAAAACGCGCTGCGAATGATTTTTCCTCTTCTTCGTATTTAAAATTGTCTATCGTGGTCCATATTATATTCTGAGAAAATGCTGAATTGCTTTCCGATTTTAGCAGCGAAAATCACACGTGACGATTTTTTTTTCAAAAAGTATTAAAAAAATTATCTTTCTTAGTCGCGACGAACTTTTTTATTGTAAAAGTACAGCGCTATCTTTGAAAGTCGTGACGAAAATTTTCTTTTTAACTCGTTTTTTTTTCGTAATGATCTGCGTTTTTTTTTGTTTTGTTTTAGTTACGGTCAACCCTTCAATCGCAAGTGTTATGTTAGACACTTCCTTAGGCTTGATAACATTTGAGTCCGATGTCGTTAGTATTTTTAGAATACTATTTCAACCCGAGTAATTTTCAGTGTCATTACTGGTTTCGATTTTAGTATGCTCCTTGAATCCAATGTCGTCAGTATTTAGTTTTTTGAACACGTTTTAAACGTGAGTACGTTCCCCGAATCCAATGTCGCCAGTGTTATGGTTTGCAATAAGCCAGAAAGAAAACAGAACAACGGAATAGAGTGTAAACAATGTATTAGTGGAACAACAACGTAAAAAGGTTACAGATCCAAAGAGTAGTAAACGTAAGTGAGGGTCGCTCTGATGTTTAATCCACACCTGGGATCAAAAGGTCTTTTGTTTATATAATAGATAGAACAGTCCATTTGGGGAGTGATTTCCCCACAACAGACCACTATAAAAGAATCAACAAAAAACGAATATAGTATTATAGTTTATTCGCGCTATAATGATAATCTGATAAAAGGACCCAATGATCACACCCTACCTCAGAACACTAGGAATATGCGGCAGTGAATCTTTAAATACACGATTAATTTTTATCAAACGTCATAAGAAAAACTCTCATGTGTTTCTGGATGCAATCAATAATAAGTAATACATTTAACAGAAGAGAGTTCTACCTTACAGATATTAAAACAACTTGATCTATAAAAACACCTAAATAAAATGTGTACTAAAATATCAGAAAAAAATTCTTCACCAATCAAAGACTTAATTCATGAACCAAAACCTAACAGTATTTCTTAGATCAAAGCAGGTGCATATTTCATACTGTGTCGTGACCTTGGAGAATATACAGAGGTGATACATAACGTAACATCGATAATATACTGCAAGAACAGAAGAGATATATAAAAAAAACTAGTAACATTCTTAACGCCATTTTACCCTAACATTATCAACTGTTTCACTCTGATAATGCAACTATGTTTAAAACGATGCATAACGAATCAGTATGTCGTTTAATTGAATCTGCTCGAATCCCTCATTCCTCCAATTTAATTTTACAAATAAAAGGTTTCTTTCACCCACCTCCCAGATAATAATTACAGTAAAAAGCGTAGACAACGGTTAAAATCTATTTTTATAATTAATAGCCATATATCTAATGTTTATATGCACATATAATTTCTTTATTTACATAAAATCTATATGTTAATTTTTCCTCCACTTTTAACACATATATAACTCTGATTAACTAAGCTGCTCATCAACGAACATTTTAACTTGAAAAAAAAAACCGCATTAACCACGCGAAACGTCTTCGGGTTTTTCGATTTCTCAACATCTGTGTTAATACCATACATATCGGATTTTCACACTCCATCGTAATCATAAAAATGTATTATGAATTTTTCATTTTATTTAAAAGCAAGTAGACTTTTATGCAGCTATGTAGCCATAGGAGGTACACTTTCGTTTGATTTATTCCATTCAGAAGAAAATCAGTTTATTACCAATGGATTGCGACGCTCCAATTCTCGGGAAAGTCGTCTGTTCTTCCAAGGCATGCTTTTTAAGCCATAATGCGCGTGTTTTAATGCGGTTGCTTTGTAAAAAAGATTTCGTGCTACTAAGACTTTGTAACGTAGTAAATGAGAAGACGATCTTACAAAATTGTATTTTATTTTACAAATTCAAACTCATATATTGCACTTATTTATCCACTACTTCTAGCCTTCCATTGCTTTCCTGTAATTCATTTACTTCGATTCTCAAAGTATTTTCGCATGTTCGTTGATGTGAAGAAAAACTGGAAACTTATTGGTATCTTTAAAATAACCTCATATATCCAGATATGCCTCATCCGATGTTTATTTATGTGTGAATACTTTGAGCTATTACGCAAGTCTCTAACAATGGTCTTTCAAAATGTCAAGAATCTGAATTGATAACTCAAATTATTTTGGATTCTAATGTTTACTTTTCCTATCCTTAAGGTCATTCTCATAATTTCTAGGATAAGTTATTACGGCCCTTTTCAGATGTAACGTGTCGAGCTTGAAAATATTATATGAAAAGTAGCTCATATGTACGGAATACCTACAATATCAATTATTCAACCAATGGTACAGAAAGTTTTCGTTCAAACGGATATAATCACTTTAAATACTGAAGAGTATATCTAGGTATATGTATATATATATATACATATATATATATATATATAAGTGTGTGTGTGGGTGTGTTTCTGCATGTGAATTTAATACCGTAGTAGCAATTCTAAAGGTTAATAAGTAATAAGGCAGACAAGAACTGGATTGTAGTTTACCTAAACCAAAACGTGCTGATAATAATAGTGTTTAGAGCAGATTATATTAAATCTTTATTCGGTTGTTTTCGTCTTTCCGGTTTAGATTAAAACATCAATAACCGTGCAGATTCAACGGATGTATCAATTTATTTTTTGTCACTAGAAACGTACATTACATATACATTTTAGCGGAGTTATATTGTGTTGTTGTTTTACATTTTTAAATGAATATTTTTAAAGAAAAAATCGTCATCATCTCCAGAACAAAAATTCGCCAAATTAGTTTGTCTTGGTTCGAAGAAAAGTTAAGAAATTGGCAGGGAAAAACACAAAAAAAAATATGTCATTTCTTGTAAACATAAAATTTAATTGATACTGACAAGCCGTGCGTGCACCATTCTTCCGTGAATTAGGTATATGCAAGCTGGAAAACACACACATTCACTACAGAAACTAATGTCGAAACGCACAAACATACACAACCGCACAGACATACACCACCGCACACAAACACAGACGCACACATATATGTACACCCACAAAGACACACACACATATATGTACACACGCACATATTTGTACACACACAAAGACAAAGACACAAACACACACAGAGACACACAAACATATATATATATATATATATATATATTTATCACATTTTTATTTCAATTATCCTGAAGATGTCCTCTGAAACAGGGACGAAACGTTGATTTTTTAATAATTTCATTCGGTTTTTTCTATTTTTTCTTTAAACATATATATATATATATATATATATATATATATATATATATATATATATATATATATACCGCTCCTTATGTGGAGGTACCAAATTGATTAAAGGGAAAATTATTTCCAACTCGCATTTAGGTAAAAATGCATTCGTAAAGAATTTAATTCATTCAAAACGTATCGCAAAAAGCAAAACGTATCGCAAATCACTGCCATCCGTAATTGTTGTCTTCTCACCACGTTATGATCGCCCTTCGATGCCCATTGCGCAGTTGGTAGAGACGTTGAATCTCTACGGTTCCAGATGAGCATTGTCTGAAGATAGCGGTTTAAATCTTACCCAAAGCCGGCCAGAGGCTCACTTGGCCAAAATGTAGTGAGACTACAAGAACTACGGATTGCAGTGATTGCTGAGAATACAGTTAGAAGATTCCCAGTTCCTATCCGTCGCGGTTTCAACCTGACGAATGCCAGAGGAATAGTTGGCCAAAACGTCGTGAAACTAATAAAGATGAGAATAATAGTACGCAATAAAATAAATTAATATAAATAATACTTATCTCAATACTGAATTCCAATTAAAATAAATTTGATCATGTGTTAAAACCTAATTAATAAAAATGCAAATTTTAAAAATATGCCTTTGGAATGTAGCTTTTTGTTTCCATAACCTTTTAGATTGTAGTATTACTAACCTTAAGTTGGAAGAGTTTAAAATCTATCCTTTAAAAAGTTATTTAAAAAAAAAAGATTTTTAAGTGATTTTACATATTTGATCAGCAGTGTATAACGTTTTTTAACTCTCGATAAAACCACAAATATAAAATTAAATCAACTTCTATACATAATGCAATTCTGCTAAAAAACATATACATTCTTTTTGAAGTATTGCTAATCGCTCGAAATTATAAAAAATATATAGTGGAACACTTAAAATTTTGCTATGGTGAGCTCGAATTATTAGCATTTAAACACACGTTGCTAACTACTTCCGGAACTAAAATAAAACGTCATAAAATACATATTGCTCTCTCCTTGTTCAGATTGATTATTCTCAAAATGTAAACACAACATTCGTTTGTGAGTGTAAATATGCACCCAATACCGACACGCCCCTATTTCCTTACGCCAAAACAGCCCTACAAGAATGTTCCTTTTATTTAATTTTCGATTGTAGGTTCATATCAAAGTAAGAGCAATTTTCAAGTTTTCCTGAATTTATATTTTAACAGACTTATCGGACAATAGAAACATAAGAATTTCAAATATTTTTAAGGATACTCCACAATAACCAACTGAGAATAGGTAATAAACATATTATACGTAGGTCAAGATTAAAGTAAAGGATGCAGATAAGAGGTATAAGTAAGCTATATGAAAAAAAATAAAAGAAATATATAATGCTTTTGCAGTTAATGGTAAAGTAGAAGTAGAGTAACCGCATATGACAGAGAAAAACGTAATTAAAATTATCTCATACACGTATAGGGAATATAATATATCAAATATACAAAATAGAAAAAAATAGTATTGTTATACATGAGAATAAACTTGCAGATCTGGCGAGGATTAAAAGAATTTGTATGTCGACAATGGAAAAATGTTCACTTTTTGAATTCACGATATTAATATTTTTATTATTGTTAGAGTTAATAATTAAAGTTACCTTTTCATTACAGCTGATAGAATTTCGAGCTGATAGAATACGCCTGAGACTTTTTCAATGTAACTACTTAGAAGAGCCACGGTATTCGATACGCGATCGCTAACAAGTGTAGCTAGAGATGTTGGGTTATTGTTGCTTTTTTTTAAAAACATATGACAATGAGATGCAAATCTTAATTCCAAAAGCTGCCGTTTCTGTGAGGTTTAAGCGTAGTAAGATAATCTATAGATGTTGAATGATTAGTTGTGTAGGAAAAAATGTAAAATGCCTGTAAATTTACTCGTACAATTAGACAAGTATAATCGTTGATGGATCATGGGAGAAAGCTACCTTTTTATTGTCCTAGGTGAGTTACGCTCATGTTTATTATTTATAAAATGTATATTAAATGTAGGTAGAGAGTGCAAAATAAAGTATTTAAGCCAGTAGAGAGAGAGAGTAAAGTCTGCTCATAGTGCATAATTAAAGCACAATTAAAAGCATGCAGTTATTATTATAAAATGGCGCATTAGCGAAAGCCTTTTGCAGTTTAAGGATAATTACTATGCAAGTTATCATACTAAGTATGATTATTATTTATTACTTGAATTTATAATCGCTATTGCCACTTTAGCAGAAGAAATTTACAGTTGCATCGTGTTTTTTATTCAATCTAAAACTATATTAATATGGCGCTATTTAAACATTTTATTAAGTTTAGAGAAACAACATTTAAGGATGTCATTGTTATTGTAATCAAAGATAAACAATAATTCTTTTCTCTTAAATTGAAGGATTTCTTAGTATTGACAATATTGGTCGATAATTTATTTTTAATTATTAATTATTTACCCTATTTAGGCCCATCCGTTCCGCCTTAGAGGTGTTTATTTTATTAATCAGCATATGTCTGGTCACAATACCTATATGGTTCATACGATTATGTTCGAAGTTTGTTATCAAGAATAAAGAGTGATTATCTGGAGAGCAATATAAGATATTTGTATTGCAATTTCACCCCAAACAAGGCACATGGCCACTTTGATCTAGGGGGCTACTATCAAGGACATAAGCTACAGTGGTACTATGCGAACAGTAGGGCAGCACTAGGTCTGTTCACATTACACTTGAACTTCTGCATGACAGGACAGTTGGGAAAGTACGAAGTAGGAAGGGAATTCCAAAGTCCAGCGGTTCTGAGGAAGAAACTGCTGGAATAGAAGGGTCTCTTGCATCTAAGGATCTCAACTGTGAAGGGTGGGATTTTGCTGCTTGTCGTGTTTGTCGGGGGTACATATGTCGACGGGGCACAAGTGCTTGCAGTTCGGCAGCATTCACTATTAAAATATTTGGAGAACAGGCAGAGGGGTGCTACATTAGGTCGATGGGACAGAGGCTGTAGCTTCGATGACAGTTCAGGACCTATTAGGATGGCGACTCTCTTTTAAACCCTGTCTAGGAGTGAGAGACTAGTAGCAGATGCGCCAGCCCAAATATGACAACAATACTCCATACATGGGCGAATGGTGTCCTGATAGATGTACATGATACTTTCGGTTTCTAGCACGGTAGAGAGAATCTACTTTTTTGCAGCGTGTCTGGCAATACTCTAAATGAAACGTTTCCAACTCATGTTTCATGTGAACGTTAGGCTGACGAGTTTAAAGGATGTGCTTCCAGATAAAGAGTCTTTGGCCATTATTATCGGTGGTAGAGAAGGTTTCGTGTAGTTATTGAAGGAAACAAGTTTAGTTTTTCAGCATTGAATGTGCCCATCCATTTTTGTCCCCACTCCACTACAGATCGGAAATCATCCTCTAGTGTTTCTGCCATTTCTCTAGATATGTGTTCATTTGTTTTTCTGACGTGTCGGTTATAGTGTGGTGTCATCAGCATATATACCCATCTTACAGACAATTTTGTCGGGAAGGTCATTTATGAATATTAGAAATAATAGAGGTCCAAGGATAGACCCCTGAGACACTCCCGCATTTATATCATATTGTTTAGATGTACGAACATCGATGACAACCTGGAGTTTTCTCTTATCTAAGAAGGATTTAATAATGTTAACGATTCTTCCAGTGATACCGCATGATCTGAGAAGACCTTCATGCCATACCCTGTCAAACGCCTTCGAGAAGTTTGCTAGGACTCTTATTTCACTGGATCTCGGCACGTGGTCGTCTAGGCTCCTCGGAGGTTGTTACAAAATCTCGTATGCTAAAAGCGAATATCGAAGCGGCAGGCAGGAAGGAAGACAACGATTGTAGTCTATCTACAACAGCTTAATTTTAATAAAAATATGTACAAATGTTTTTACAATTCTCATTCAGATTTTGTAAGTTCTTTTCAAAGTCTCAACTCTCTTCACAGACAGCGACCGACGGATGGATGAGGTGGGGAGGAATCCTATCTCCTAGGGAACGGCGGGTTTAAACGATCTGTTCTCCCCGAATTCAACGAGCAATTCGTTTAATTTTAGAGAGCATCGACCCGATGTGGTGAGGTGGAAGTCTCCCCAGCCAATCAAATAACGCTAAGCCATAACGATCAAAGACCACATTCAAGACTAAAATCACATAACCTCGAGGTCACCACCCATCACTCAGCCAGTACAATATGTCTGTCTAACACCCTCGCATTTTCTGTTATTGAGGTTTAGCCGAAAAAATATATTTCTCTGGTATTCAAACAATATCTATTTTGACATAACATAAAATATGTATATCTATCTTCTCTATCCTAAATCCTTGGGTTATCTGGCGTCACCCGGAAATACAAGCTACCTCAGCGTAGTTCTAACGCTCCTTAATGGGGGATTACGTTACACTCCCCCGCTTTATCAAGTGAATGGTATACACGCTCAGACATTACAGTTAGGATGTCTGCTGTGGAACGGGCTTGCCTAAATCCATATTTTTGGTCGGTCAAAGTTTAGCATCTGTAAGGTTATGGACTTGCTCTTGGTTTATAATGGGCTCAAATATGTTGGCAAAAAGTGGGAGGAGGCTAATGGGGTGGTAATTTACTGAGTCAGTTCTTTCACCAGAATTCTTCAAAACTGGTATCACAGAAGCAGTTTTCCAGCAGGCAGGAAAACAAGATCCATTAAGGCATTTGTTGTAAAGTTTGGAGAGAACCGGTGCTACTTCGGATGAGGACAATTTAATAGCATAGCCGGGATGAGACCAGGTCCACATGCTTTGGAAGTGTCAAGATATTTTATGATGTCATGCACCTGAGATAGGGTGATTACAGATCATCTAGTGTAGCGTCTATCCGCAAAGGCAAGTCAGGCAGGGGGTGGTTTGCAGGGTCCAGTGTAGAGTTATGCTTTGCTTAGTGAAAACTTAATTAGTCCTAATTAAATCCGAGCTTTTGCATTTCGTATCAACTTGAGAGGATTTTCATGCAAGCTAAAATATTATATGCGGTTTGTTTTTATATATATTTTTTACGTATACAATATTTTTTTCACTTTTTTATTTGGCAATTTAAAACTACAAAAAATTGTTGTTTCACTTAAGTTATTAACTAGCAAATTCTAGCATTGGTACAAATATAATTTACTGATTTATTTATGTACTCTGATTAGAGGCATTACAAGAATAGCATTCTTTTAAACTCGGCGGAATAAGGACTTTGTAAATTGTTTTGGGGGTATTCATTCGAGCAATAAATTTTGATTGTAAAGTTCAACTTACAGTTTTAATTTTCTTTCTCTTATAATAAGCGCTACTCTCTATTGCGTATTGAGATTTTTAATTTGGTTGGGATTAAATTTTCTGTATATAAAATACTATTATCTATATTAGTTTGAAGTTTATCAGTGCCTATATCAGATAAACACTACATCCCTTTGTTTTCATTAATATATATATATATATATATATATATATATATATATATATATATATATATATATATAGCTTTTCCCTTCTCTATTTTCGACGTACCAGGTTCCGCCACAACAACAAAATTGCACAGAACTCCACACAGATTATTTGTTTATAGAAGTAAAGGCTTTGTGTTGAGCAAACCACATTTTTGGTATTATTGCAAACAGTTGTCGGTGCAGATGACTGCCGCAAGACAGAGTACACAGTAGACCGCAGGTTTTTACATCCGAGTTACCTTCTCCTAGATGCAAGTCTTAACGAAGACTGGGTGTGCATCTCTACCATTGAATTAATGCGCTTCAAGATACAAAATTGGAGATTTAAACGAGTCAGCGCGGCATATACAGCGCCTAACCTTCCTAAATGGTCACCCAGCTGGTGCTGGGCAGGCTCAACGTTGCTTAACTTCGGTGATCTGGCGAGGCCCAGTAAGGCAACGTGGTTGTATCGTATATATATATATATATATAAATATATATATATATATATATAAATATATATGCATATATATATATACATATATATATATATATATATATATATATATATATACGTATATATATATATATATACATATATATATATATATATATATATATATATATATATATATATATATATATATATATATACAAGATATTACGGAGATAGGTACATATATATAAATACCCGTTTACATACACTTTTTCATGATAAAGCAATAATCCAGAATTAAATGGAATTTACAACAGGCAGCGCCAGCCCGAAAGTGGGTTTCGATGTACTGCATCTCATCAGTGGCGTGCTTCGACATAGGCGCTAACCCAGGTCGTCGCACGTATGAAGTGCGCAATACTGACGACTTAACCATATGGGCTACGGCGCAATCTATTGAGTATGCCTCGATTTTTAATTAATATTTTTATCTAGTTCTACATTCTACTATGCGACAAGTAACGCGTCTTATACAACTTAGATAGTTACTGCTGATATGCAGGGGGTATATATCACATCTACGAACATTAACTGAAATTAGCTAAACCCCCGAGATTTGGTTAGGTCGTCAGTATTGTACACTTCATACGTTCGCCGACCTTTGTTCGCGCCTATGTTGGAGCACGTCACTGATGAGATGCAGTACATCGAAACCCACTTTGGCTCTAGCGTTGTCCGTTGTCGATGCAATTGCTCGATTCCATCTAATTCTGGGTTCTAGCTTTATCATGAAAAAAGTGTATGTGAATGTTTGTGCATGTATATATATATATATATATATATATATATGTATATATATATATGTATACATTTACATACATATATATATACTCTTAATGGCAATGTGTGTATAATATATATATATACTCTTAATGCGTAATATACATAGAAAAAGGGTTTATTCTTCGTAGAGACGTGATGTCCCTCAACAAATCGGTTGTTCCGAAATCATGTCGGTGTAGTCACATAAGTTTTCTTTATAATACCTTTAGTTAATATCGATTTAATTACAATTATTTTTACACGATTGTCTCCTCTTTTCAGGACATTGAATACAAGATGGGAAAAAGCAACGGCGAACAATCTTCTAATTTTAATACAGGCTAGGTCGAAAAGCTTCTTCAACAGCTCGCAATTTTAACGAAGCCTTTGTCTCAGGAACCACTACGTAATGCACAGCACATTGGTTCTTTAGGAAATTTCGTGGCGGTCACGAGAATCCTGAAGATGATGAGCGTCGTGGTTGGTCATCGAATGTAAACAACGATAAATTAAGAGGCTTAGTAGATAGTAATATATGCACAACTATTCTGAATTAGACGTAACGTATTCGACGATTTATAACTAATTGCTAGATTAGAAAATCAAAGGAAAATGATAAATGCCTATCTCCCGAATTGAACTACAACCATAATAAACGCTGTTATAAAGTGTCACTTTCTCTTTTTTAAACTTCAAAGGCGATCAGTTCCTTGACTGGGTTGTGACTTCTGATTAAAAGTGGGTTTGTACGACAACATGGGATGCTTAGATCAGTAGTTAGACGTCGACGAATGCCCATGACCATTCAAAAAGCAAAAGAAGATCATGCTGATTGTTATGTGGTCTGCAACTGGTCCCATTCCTTATAGTTGTTTGTGTGCATGCGAAAAAAATCGATGAAATCAATCAGAAATTTCGACAACAACACCCATCAGTAGTCAACAAAAAAAAGCCCAATTCTCCTCCACGACAATGTCTGATCGTACGTTGCTAAATCTTACATGCAGACGTTAAACGGCTTGGGCTACAACACTCTGCCTTATCTCTTATTATCTCCAGACTTCTCACCTACCTAGTACAATTTTTTTAGCATCTCGATATCTTTCTGCGTGAGAAATACTTCAAATCATAAGCTATAAAAAGGCATTTTGCGATTTCTTCGCTACCAGAACGCAACATTTTAACGTTACTGGCATAAATACATTTCTTTAGCGTTAGCAAATGTATGTTTTGTTTTCTATTGGTGTTATTTCTATCAATAAAGTTTGGTTTGAGCCGAGATATATTTATCTTAATTAAGTTCAAACCAGAAGTACTTTATTGTTTACCTGATATATGTATATATATATATATATATATATATATATATATATATATATATAATTATTTACTAAAATGTTTATTAAAAACATGCAGAAACGCACTAGTGTTTCATCCTTTCTGGATAATCAATGTAGGCTGTCGCGATTAACAGGTCGATAGATTCGAACCATATAACAGAAGCCATCTCTGACTTCAGTAATAAGGACCTTATCTATTAGGCGACCGTTAATCCTGAGACATACTGTTGAAATGTAAACATTTATTTTTAAATTTTATAGTTATCTTACTATTATATAATAATCTGCGCATCAGAGCAAAATTGGCCGACTTATTTCATAAATCTAAAAACTTATAACTATTCAAGATATTTTCTTGTCATATTTTGTAATATAGCAATGCGCATTATGTTTCCAATCTGCGTCTTACTGGGCGTTCTTGACTCGGTCGTGCATAGTTTTGTTGTGATATTATGATTTCCTACTGATGCACAGCGAAAACCCTTTTATGTATATACCGGTGAGTAAAGTATGAATCGTAGAACTAATATATATTATTAAAAACGGATATAGAACAGAGAACGATAGAATAATTCTCAATTTGATAGTCCGGTAATATTGGCAAGATTTTTTTCCACTCTACACCAAGCCTACTGTAATAAAACAGGATTATTCGCCTGACATAATAATCGATCGACCCTAATAGTTTTTGAGCGTATCGAAAATCTATTTCATGAATATAATCTGAGCAATTACAAATGAAATAGCTAATTAGTTTTAAAAAAATACGCCGAAAATTATGAAATAACATTGACTGACGAAAATGTTTTTTCGTATTTAATCGCACTATTCTGTATACACAGAATTATATTAAAAAAAACTGGACACCCAACCAACGTTGATTAGTGTGGCTAGTACTTTAATAACTAAGAAAATGATAAAAAGGGCTCTATTTCTAGATATGTCGTGACGTTTAGCAACATATAAAAAGTATATGAAAAAATGTAACAAAATATAAGACAAATGCTATTGTTCAGATGTGCTAATTCCTGATATATCATCTTTTGCTTATTAATTTTCTTATGCCAGTAACACGAGGAACAAAAATAGTATAAAATAAAAAAAAACACAAACGGCCATTGTTTAAATACGTAACTTTTATATTCATTCAATGTAGACGTTAATAATAGGCGTCTCATTTAGAATATAATGAAACCTTGTTAACAGATCTATTCATTCATTTCTCATGAATCAATTGATGATATTTTTGCCCTATGTTTCGTGACACTTTTTCTAATTAGAAACTTTTCTTCCCCAGAATAACTGACTAAAAGAAGGGGCCACATAAAATCGACATCTTAATTTAATTATTTCTTTGCAACGAACTGGATCGACACTTTTATAAAAGCATGGTGTCTCTGTGTTGTAAACCATAATGTTTCTTTTGTCCCAGCTATCATAAATAGAGCAAAGGTAATTTCATCAGTATCTGAAAATGCAAAACTCTTTGCCAAGCATATTGGCGAGAAATTTCACCTTATTCGACTATGATATCCTAGGCAGCTTGTTTCCTATGTCATAATACACATTATGTGTGTGTAATGTCGTCAAATTTTCAATTACTTTGATTCTAGTAACTGGCCTCGGCGGTACTCCTATCATAGGGCTCAAAAAGTATTGCCGAAACGAGCTCCTATACTTACAAAGCTGTTTTTTTTTTGCTGTCTTACAGAGAAATGCTTCCCAACACTCTGGAAAAATTGCTCAGTTTACATCTTATTTAAAAATTATGGAGATCGGTAATCTCCATCTCATTACAGGCAATCTGTTACTTGAGTAAGTTGTTGGATTCTGTGATAAATAAAGAAGCGGTGAACACATCAGCAGACATAACCTACTAAATGGCATCTAATAAAGTTTTCGTTCTGCTAGATCTAAAGCAGGCACGACAGGAGTATTGTTTCTAGAGCAATAGCTCTTGGCATATGCGAGGCCTTTGCTAGGGTATGTCTTAAAAGTCTGCTTCGACAAATTTCAGCTATGAAATAGCTGGTAATTTCCTCCCAATCATTAAATATTTTCTCTCTGATAGGCTTATAAGGACAGTCATCGACAAGGAGAAATAAAGGATGCATTATAGTACCAATGCTGACGTCTCTCGAAGTTCCGTGCTTGGACAAACTCTATACTTGATATTCATCCATTATCACGCAGATCACATTCATAGATATTTATAGAGACGACACCACAATCTATGGCAATATTTCAATTGCCGACAATTACTAAGATCTTTCTATGATTTTCTCCCTCCCGTGGTTCTACTGGGAAAAGCTGGTTTGTTCATTTTAATGCATCTAAAACCATGCGTTTCTCTTTTAATCATAATTGCATTGATCCTCATCTAGACTTGATTAAAATGTATATCTTCTGTCTTTGAGAACTATGTCTTAACAATCTTCTGTAATTAACTTTTACTCCTGATCTGTTATGGAACACACACATACCACAATGTTGTGAATATCGCTGGAATAATGGTTGGATCATTTAACGCTATGCAACCTCTTTCCCATAGAAGGACGTTTTGAGCTTATTTATTGCCAACTGCTTTTTTTAGCTCCTCTCTATGTCTTCATTGCCTAACTTTCACAAAAACACCCCACTACCTACAAATATTATCAACTATTTCCCCCACTCTCTATCTAAGTTTAATTTTAAACGCAGATTCCATAAGCAAAACTTCTTTCCTAGAACTGCCTGCATTTGGATATCACACTGCTGATGCAATTCTCTATCTATATAAGAGCCAGGTACTCCAATGATGGAACATTATTGTCACATCTGAGCAGAAGCTGCTAGAAAGGACTTATCCTGCCTTGATAGAGTTAAAATTAGAGTTCGTAGCCTTTCTCTTCCATGCAACCTTTTTCTCACAGATATTGTGGGTTTGTATTTGATTTATCGTTATTCTCATGACAAATGCTCGACTGAGCTTCAATCTATAGTACCCTCTTGTAAATTTTTCACAAGAAGCACTTGTCTAGCTGTAATCCTTATCAATAATTTCCGGCACTCCTTATATGTGCCTAAACCGAAACGTAGATTCCACGAACAAAGCTTCTTTCTCAGAACTGCACGCTTGTGGAACTCTCTTCCGTTAGTCTGTTTTGTAGCTGACTACAATTTTGTTTTCTTCAAGTCAAACGTAAACAAGTTCTTGATGAGCCATTCCACTTAAGTGAACAAATTTACCGACTTTCCATTACTTACGATTACTATATTGTCCAATTGACTACTGTATACTCTTAATACATGCTCGATTGGCCTCTAGGACTTTATAAGTGGTGATGCCTATGTAAAAAATGTGGAACACTGTTCAATTGGCTGTTTAGAATATGGTAGAGATCAGGACACAATGCAAACAAGTTCTTGTTGCGTCTTCCCCTTTTAAACAATCCAGAATATTCCAAATCTACATCATTAACGATTCTAAGCATCCACCTTACGTTAATGGACGGTCAGAACCTTGACTATTTGCAAATAAATAAGTACATAAATAAATAAACACGGCCAGCTCCCTATAACTTAGTGCAAAGCATCTTTGAGATTTACACATGCGGCTAGCATACTGGCTGATAATAAGGCTTGGAGGTATCAAACTTTAAATCCGTTTGGAAATGTTACTTGTATTTTTTTAAATTGTATTTAAAAGTCCTTACAAATAAAAGAACTTCTCATCTGATAGTGTAAGAAGAATCTCAGAAAATGCAAAATGTTAAAAATGCTCGATTAGAAAAATTGCCAAATTAAATTTAAAAATAATAACTATAATCTCTTTTTACACTGTGAAGAAAAAATACAATATTTGTTGGTCGATTTTCTGAATAAATGAAATTAATGCGATCTTTTTTATAAGTGCGATGTGTATTTTTTCATGATTTTTTATGAATTTAAAATTAGCTGTGTTATCCCTTTTTATTTTCAATATCCATGATTATTGTGTTATTTTGTTTTTCAGTATCTTATGATAGAAGCGTTCCTTACCTTACAATATAAATTAGTCTATTAGTTAACTTATCCAATTTACGATTGATGTCTTAATTGTAGTAAAAAAAACACGCTATCTTGTCAATATCAGTTATTAGAATTTAGTTTCAATGTTTACTTTTGATACAAAACACCAATTTCCGTTTTACATTGACACTAAAATCGGATTAGGTTTGCATGATTATAAGATTACACGAATGTAGCTATGTTTGTCTAGTCCGTCCAATTATATTAATAGTATATACTCTGTCTAAACAATCTTTGTCTTTACTCTGCGAAAAAAGTATTATCTTCGAAGATTTTATTTTCTTCTTAATATAATTTATTGCTTTCTGATCGGTTCTAATCTCTTAAGGGATTAACCTGATGTTTATATTACTTTTTACAGCCTTGTGAACATTATATTAATAATAATAATAATAATAATAATAATAATAATAATATATATATATATATATATATATATATATATACTAGCATTTCAGCCCGGCGTTGCCAGGGCGTTTGGATGTGTATGTTGAGCAAAAACAAAAAAAAGTGGTAGTAGGAAGGCAGGCTCGAACCCGTACCGCAAAGGAAGAAAAGAACGGGGTAAAACCTAACGTTTATACTGTTACGACTCCCGCCAAACCGAAGCGACATTTATTAAAAATCAGGCTAGACAATCAAAAGGAGACGATAACTTTCAAAAATATTGGCGAAAAAGTGACCCCCCTGTAGAAAAGTGCCTAGTTGATGGTGAAGGTAGTAATGTTTTTAGCCAATTTTTCCATAATTTTTGTACGAAATTTCGAACTTTAAAACGATACTGGTCTTGGTAAAATCCGTCGACTCTATTGAAAGCTTAATGCATACATGCAAACATAGATACATACATACATTTATATATTGGTAGCTAAACATTTTCGACCTTAACTGATGAAAAAGCTTGCCCTATCTCTGAATACCCTTTATGAAATATTTAGACCAGAAATTGTCTGAGTAATTTGGAAGAGACTGCAGAGGTCAATTTTTTTTATTAACTTTCACCCCTAATATGACCCCTTGAAATTTATTGTTTTGGGCTCAAAAAAGTTAGTCAGTTAGATCAATGTCCAAGGAACCTATATCTAAAATTTAAAGTGCGTAGACCCAAAATTCTTAGAGGAGTTTGGTAGAGATCTCAAAAGTCAAATCGTTGAACTTTGACTCCTTAATCGACAAATTTCTGGTCAAAACCGATCATATCGGTTTTCCCAAATCTCAGGACCCTGTATATCAAATTTCGAGTCTGCAGACTGAAAAGTGACAGAGTTATTGCGTAGGGAAATGTACACAGAAACACACACACACAGACACACACACAGATACACGTTCACTTTTATATATATATATATATATATATATATATATATATATCTTACAGATATATATATATATATATATATATATATATATTTACAGATCGATACATAGATAGATCGATAGATACATAGATAGGGATATGTTTTTACATACATCCATATATATATATACATATATATATATATATATATATATATATGTATGTATATATATATATATATATATATACTAGCATGTGTGTTCGGCGTGGCCCGGCTTGCCCGGGTGTTTTGAGGTGTTTGCTGAGTAAAAGAAAAAGACAAAATAAACGGTAATTTTTTTTTAATTTGACCCCTATTATGACTCCTTAAAATTTATTGTTTTGAGCTGAAATCAAGTTATTAAGTTAGATCCATGTACAAGGAATTTACATCTAAAATTTCAAGTGTTTAGACTCAAAATTCTAGGAGGAGTTTTGTAGAGTTCTCAAAGGTCAAATCGTTGAACTTTTACCCCTTAATTGCCAAATTTCTGGCCGAAAACCAATCAAATCGATTTTCCCGAATCTCAGAACCCTCTATATCAAATTTCGAGTCTGTGGGCTTAAAATTGACAGAGTTATTGCGTAGGAAAATGTACAGACACACACACACCTACTTTCACTTTTATAGATATACTAGCATTTCAGCCCGGCGTTCCTCGGGTGTTTGGGTGTGTCCGTTAGAAAAAAAAGTGGTAGTAGGAAGGAACCGCGAAGGAGGAAAAGAACGGGGTAAAACATAACGTTTATGCTGTTACGACTACCGCCAAACCGGAAGCGACATTTTTTTTTAAATTAAGGCTAGACAATCTAAAGAAGAGGATAACTTTAAAAAATATCGGCGAAAAAGTGACCTCCCCTCTAGAAAAGTGCCTAGTTGAAATTGTCTGAGTGTTACACGATAAGGGCTGTCCCCTTTTCATGTAAGTATAACAATAGAGAGTTTAGTTAAAATGAAAATGAAAAAGCATAGACGAAATTCGAACCTCGTAATTTAGGTTTAGAAATAGATTACGTGTGAGAATTTAAAAATGTAAAACAAACATGTGTTTAGAATATAGATAAATATTTCAAGGAAAGAATGTGAACTCTCAAGTTTGTTATGAAATTTTAAATTGAAAGAATGCAGCTTATAAGATAATATGTTTAACATATTGGAAAAATAGGTTACTGAGAAATAGGAAAAGTTTTGGACACGTATGTCCAGAACACGTGAAAGAAGGCACATGTTTTAACATGTGTATGACGTCACGGAAAATAGAAAGTTCTAGGGATAGAGAAAAACTTGAGTTAGAAGAAGAAAGTCAGTGAAGAAACTCGCAGGGAGTCAGACGTCTAGGAAGCGAGACGTCACTTCAAAAAAAATGTGAAGCCTTGAATTGTTGGTGTTTTTTGTAAAGCTCGTCTTTTCTTATGATTCTTACAAAAAGCTAAAGTGGAATTGTATTATATATTTGTGTTATAAAATGTCTTTACATACACGTCTCGACATCTCATGTCTACACAATGTCTACACAATGTCCGAACTGTCTGAAGACTATCCCTTCACTCTAAGAGCGTCTCCTTCTTCTTCAACACAGCTAAGAATGAACATTTGATATATAAGAATCGTTATAAACGAACAATCTCTCTAAGTCTCTTACAACAACATATCTCTCTCTGAGTCCTTTCAACACCCCTCTTAATAAAAATGAAACCCCTATATAACATAAGTAATTCGAAGAGACCGCATGGGTCAATTTTTTTTAACTTTGACCCCTTTTTTCACCCCTTAACATTTATTGTTTTGAGCTCGAATCAAGTTATTATCTTGGATCCATGTCTAAGGAACCTATATCTAAAATTCCAAGTGTGTAGACCCAAAATTGTCGGAGGAGTTTAGTAGAGTTCTCAAAGATCAAATCGTTGAACTTTGACGCCTTAACAGCGAAATTTCTGACCAAAAATCGATTACATCGATTTTCCCTTATATATAAAATTTCGAGTATGTAGACTACAAAATGACAGAGTTATTGCGTAGGGAAATGTACACGGTCACACATACAGAGACACACGCTTTCACTTATATATATATATATATATATATATATAGATAGATAGATAGATTGATAGATATGTATATGCGTAATTATCTATTGGCATATATTAGTGTTGCCTCTCTCACTCATTCCTCCTTATTTCACTCTATAAGAAAAACGATATACAAGAATGTATTTATTAATTAATTTACTTAATATGGGCTGGAAATATGGAATTTTAATTAAATTGCGGAAAAAAAATCTACACGTATCTGCAGCAAAGTTTATCGTAGATAAAATATAATACAATAATGTTGTGCTACGTGTTCTTGCAGACTGTCTTACTAAAGTTTAATGTAGAAAATCCAGAAATATTCATATATATATCTATATCAATAAAAGTGAACGTGTCCGTGTGTCTGTGTGGATGTGTGTCTGTCTGTGTGACTGCGCTCTGTCTGTCTGCGTGCATTTTTCTACGCAATGACTCTGTCAATTTTAGTCTAGAGACTCGGAATTTGATATACATGGTACTGCGATTTAAGAACATCTACGTGATCGGTTTTCGGCCAGAAATTTCTCTGTCAAAGTTCAACGATTTGTACTTTGAGAACTCTACCAATCTCCTCCCACAATCTTGGGGCTACACACTTGAAATGTTTTATATAGTTTCCTTGGACAGGGATCTAGCTTAATAACTTGGTTTAAGCTCAACACAACAAACTTTAAGGGGTCATAATAGGGTTCAAAATTTTAAAAAATTGACACTTTATTTTTGCTCAGCATACACCTCCTAACACCCGGGCAACGCCGGGCTGAAAATGCTAGTATATATATATAAATATATATATATATATATATATATATATATATATATTTATATATATATATATATATATATATATATATATATGCGTGTATGTTTAACTGTATCTCGTATTAAGCCCCATCCTATAAAAAAACACAGCCTTAAAGGGTAAATACCTTGGAAAGCAGAAACAGATATATATATAATAAACATTTTTTAGTCGGTGTTTATATGAGGATATCTGTCCGTTCGATTTGTTGTTTGTTTGGTTATCTGACGCCATGGAAAATTACGTCATATTTTACGTCATAGAATAAGAACACCGGCCAAATAAAACAAAAACATATTTATGTTTATTTATTTATTCACAATATACGTCATATTTTAATCATGACTGATGATGTTGCATATGAATTCATACACGTTTGCTTCAATAGGAATAAAGAAGGGCATATTGAGAGATTTGAAACGATGGAAGTTTAATATGAAGCAGCGTTTGGAAGCGGGGATAGAGGGCCGTCCGGCGTTGTTCGGTCGTAAAATACGCTTAAATTTTATGTTTTAGTGCATGCAGATTAGATATTGTTATCAGTATTATTATTTGAAAGGAATATCGTAATTGTACTAATATTTTGTATTTTATTTTCACTTTAAATAAGAAAAATACATTAAAAAAATCACATTTTAAACTACAGTTGAGTTTCCATTAATTTAGTTATATAATAATCGAAATATATTGTTCTGATTTTGAATACGGTGTGCAGAGGCACAGTAGTGATCGCCCACACGTGGCGTGTGCCCTGTGTTGAGAAGCACTGCCATTCGAGTACGAAACATCAGATATAAAAAATATATATAGATAAATGATAATTTAGGCGCTATCGTTGTTCGAGTAGCCAGTATAAAAAGACCTGGGTTTTTTTCCAAAGTGCAACAACATCCATCTAGTGCGCGTGAGGTTGCTGTCAGTTTTTTGGGGGAAGGGAAAAATCACGACGGCCCTGCTGAGAGATAAGAAATAGAAAGATGAGTTAGGAATAATTCAGACGCTTTTTTTCCTGCTTTCGCTCGTTTGAAAATAAGACACACTTTAGCAGTGAAAGAAACAAAATTTCGACGTCGTTCACTCTCAACTCGAACGAATTTACATGACTAAAATAAGTAAACTATTCCCGGGGGAAAACGATAGACAATCTTTCACTGATAAGGATATGTTATTATTTCCGTTGAAAACAAAAGCCGACAAAAAAAAAGTTTTTCGTAATCAACAAAAGATGAGAAATTGAAAATAAATTGATAAAAAAAAACTAGAACTGAAATATCTGTGGGGAAAAATCTGAAAGAGATTAAGTTGATTGAATTGAAAAAAAAAAAATAATTGTTATAACTATATAAAATGGAATCGTAAACTTTAACTATATTAACATTAATCGCAGCAGAAGAATTTACCGATGAACTGAATTTGCAGACTTGTGTGTAGAAAGAGAAGTATTTGCTTTTTAATCATAATGAATTATGTGCGAGGAAGTATAATATTGCTAACAAGCAAGGTATTCAGTTTAGGTCATATTTTAAAAGAACAGTAAGAATGTGCAGTGTATAATTGTAAAAAAATAATCTAGTCTGTCATAAAATGATCATAGAACAATTAAGATGAATCTTCGTTATAATCCGATCCAAAACGTTCCAAGGACTTGAACATAGTTATTCGACATCTGCATATGTACCTTTATCGCTCTCGTGATATATATATATATAAATATATATATATATATATATATATATATATATATATATAATGTATGTATATATGTGTATGTATATATATATATGCATGTATATATATACATACATATATACAAATATATATATATATATATATATACAAGTATATATATATATATATCGCAATTACAGTTTTTGTATCTTCTATATTTGTGTCTCTGTGGTTGACGTGAATATCGGTAAACACATATAATTCATTTTATGTAAAGATAACCAGCGTATATGTATACTAGTGGATTCTAGTGTTCAACCAACATCCCAATGATGAAAAAATAAAGCACCAACATATAACTCAACTATATTAAATTAGTAATGAAAAGAAGGATAATGTTTGAATTGCATAAAGGTAAAAGTTATAATAAAGTAAAGATCGTATAAATTCCACAGTATTCAATATAGACGCTATTGAATGTCTGACTCTGTTTCAAACGAGTGCTTATGAATGAATGGTAGTTTTGTGTAAAACATTAAAAATGTTCACATCAAATCGTTTGGCGCGATTATTATTTTCTGTGTATCTTATTTAGATTCGCTATGCTAAGGTTTTGTTTATATTTTATCATTTCACAGGTCTCACCCAATTTGCATATTACGCAGAAAGTAAAATACATTTCGAGCGTTAGTCTGATATATTTCCTTGTCTTGACTTGCACTAGAAACTATAATTTCGAAGGTGTCTACATTTCGCTGTGTTTTTTATTGTTGAATTTCTTCTGCAGATAATGGAAGCAATGGGATTCACATACCGTATAGTAACGAAAAGTATTGGGCATACATATGAATCGTGTTGTTAACTAGTCAATTATTTTGTAATTACCTCTCTAGCATATATTTATTTAATTCAACTATGTATTTCTCTGTCTATTAAAGACCAACACTGTCAGTGAGGAATAGAACATATTTCACAAAAACCTATATAACGTTAATTACTATGTACATAATGTATATCTGTATTTGTAACAGCACCAGCGTACCGTATGTTGCGGCAAAGGATTTTGACGTATGCAAATGCTCAACTCATGGCATGAGGTGTCGTCCCAATGGATTAAGAGGAATGAAGTAAATAGCAGATTTCAATTAGCGGCGACAGCGGTGACAGCGACCTAGAAGCACATGTCAGTGTGCGAGGAGCTTTTAAAGGATGGTGCGATGCGAACTTTTAAAAAAATGTTGTCGGACGACTGTGTTCCGTGAGACAAGCTGCAAATATATCAGCTGGTTTGGCTGTAAACTGGGACACCTGTAATTGACCCGAGAAAATCCCAGAAATATGCTCCTACTGCAGTTGGATTTTAAAATTACGTGATAAAACGGCCGATAAGAAAATTCTATTTTCTTTAAGCTGAAAAAAAATCAACAGAATCGAATTTATTTTTTATCTTCCTTTGCGATTCTCTCTGCATACAATGTGTTGGGACAAGTGAAAATGTAACAGCTATGTTGCATGTTCATGATATGTCTAGTCATTTTTGTGTTCTACATAATTTGGTTAAACAATGCTTATGAGACTAATAACACTCATGAAATTATGCATGACTTGCAAGCCGCAATCTACATGAAAATGTTTTCCTACAAATATCAATTTATTTCAATTAAAATATTAGCGCTATATTATCGAAATCATGTAATGTTTATCATTGAGATGCTAGTTCTGTTTTTTTTTTAATAATAAACCTAATCCACTTTATACAAATATAATGCGTATATTCGATGCCCACTTTCTTCTATTGACAATCCTGATAAATTTGCCAATCCTGATAAGTTTTCTTAGAAAAAAGCTTTACACGATCAATCACTGATTGTGTATGAATACTAACCTCTTGCCAATTGATTTCTAAAAACGACTGTTATATCCCGAACCCGCCCCTCCTCGAAATACAGTAGTCAAAAATGTGAAAAGCAGAGGGAATCTTCTTTTGTAGAGTGTAACAATAAATGTTTGATTAAAATTTCCACAAAATGTTAATACAATGAGGAGGAATATTAACCAGGTCGAAACGTTGACGACGGCTAATAGTAAAACTATGCGTTGTCTTTTCACAGATTTTAATTATTATATTATTTAAAGTTTAATTTTAATTTTTATTATGTCATGTTTTAAAATTAAGAAGACAATTATTTGTTAAGTACAAACAAAGAAGACCGGGGGGTACATTGATGAAACGTTGCGAAAATACACCCCAATATACGCACAGTTTTCTGAATACTTAGAAATAATACAAATTACCAACCCTTATGACAAAATTAGAAGCGAAATATCAGATCCTTAAGAACCGAATTTATAGGAAAATTACAAACGCTAGCAAGTATTCCTAATCATTTTACATTCCTGTGCAGTTTACGACAGAGGAACACTCTATGAGCTAAACCGGGACAGAATATTTAATATCTGCCTTACTCTTTTCTTAAGCATTATATTACTGACTGGATACAAACTCGCACCTAGGAATATCGCATACTATATAAAAGCAATAATTTAATGAGAACAAATTTCGTGAAACAGAAAATAAAATTCCTCCATGACCACCATGCATTAATAAAATGCTATTTTTATCAAAAAGTAGCCATTACAAACTTAATACTCGATTTCGTGAACTTAGTTAAGCTAATTCCATATTTTAACAATATATCTCGAATATAAGAATGCCTGAGATTACACAATACACAAGGGGATGAATCAAGATGGAGTGTGTGACAAGATATAAGTAATTATTGGCTTACTGCCCATCTTGCTAAATTGTGAAACTAGGAATGTAAAGGAGGGGCACTCCTACGTAGAAAATATGACCTGGCATTCCCATTGGTGTTAAGAGGCAGGGGCGCCTAAGGCAATGCGCATTAAACTTGCGCCATCCTAAAGACGAATGAGAAGTCCTGTGAGGCTTGACCTCCTAGGTAATATACAGTCGAAATACCCCTTTTTAACAGATACCGTGCTAGTACCTGGGTTTTCAATTGTCAAGCCGATTGTCAAAAATGGATTCTTGACTGGTACTTTCTACCCAATCAACCGAAATAGCGAGGAGACAAAAATTGAAACATTCGAAATGTAGGAGTACAAATCAGAACGGTATATTTGTCGCCCTAAAAACACTACAGGGCAACTTTTGTAGTAGAGCTAATATCTATTCAATATAGCCGCCTTTAATCACAATCACCGCCTCGCTACTGGTCCGGAACTGAGAATATGCCTCCTCCACAAACGCCAGCGGGATTTTGGCAAATAGCTGGTAGATGGCATAATTCCGCCTGGCTCCCGTGTATTTTTGACATATGACTAGATGAAGTAGTCAATCCGATCCAGTCCAGGGAAGTGGAGGAGCCATTGAGATAAGATTACAAAATTGTAGCACTCATGCTAATGTAAAGCGTGCTACCATACCCAGGATATACCATGGCCACCTGATTGCATCAGGAGACAACCACACTTTTGAGCATATCCAAGTACAAGTGGTGTTGAATTTCAAACCGACTTTGAAGATGTGAGGTAGGATGATTAAGCTTTCACTTGAAACCAAGACACCGACTATAAGCGTGGCTGAAAACATTGTGTTCATCACTCTGGGTGCGTCCTTGGTATTCGTGCCCATCTAGAAATTTATTTTGACAGTGCTGGAATTGGTTCTGTTGTTATTACTTTGATCGGTAGAGAGCATGAATCACACAGCGGCGCCTCTCCGAACTTACTTATTGAGCATTGTGCCACTTTCAGGCATGATAGAAGGTTCCATCGCTCTTGACATTGGTACACATCTGCTCAACAATTAGACGGTTTGCATTGAAAAAAATTGGTTTTCATCAAACGAAAATCGAATTATGTCGTCTTTTCTATAACGACAATTGTATCGTTTCACTTTGTTATGATCCATCAAATCTGTGCGCAGTGATATTACAATACTACTACAAGACAACTAATCCTACAGTGTTAACAAATAGAGCGAAATATTAAAAAAAATTGTCATGTCTCATGAGATTTTAGAACAATTCTTAAATGTATAAATAGAATATGGCTATGAAAACAGACGGGAAGCTCTTAAAGATCCTCAGTATGAACAACGATCTCATACAATCAGCAAAATACAAGCGGCCATTTTACCATTACAGAAAACCATCAAATCTAAACAAACTTTGTAATAGTCACTAAGATAGTAATCACGAATTTTATTCGGCAAAAGTGTATATTCGACCAAGAGTAAAAATTTAACATAATTTTCTAATGCATAGCTATATGTGTCAACAGTGCTTCATGTGAGGAAGTCTGCCACCAATGAAAATGCATGAGGGTGTGTTACATTATACACAGCATATTTGTTTTGCAATAGTCTTAGTAATATCCACGTGTAATTATTTCGTGTTATATTGCCTAATATTATGTGTTTGGGGTTTTATAAAATCGTTATATATATATATATATATATATATATATATATATATGTATATATATATATATATATATATAAATAATCACGCGTGCATAATTTATATGTATATGTTTCAATGATATATTTATGTGTGTACGTATATATGTCCATTTCTGTCCATATAATGCATAATAATGATGATGTGCATACGTTTGTGCTGCCTTACACGCACTTGCATTTTCGCCTATGCATATATATTTGTAAATGTGTGTATATAGGTATGTGTATTTATGTCTTTCAGCTTGTATGTATGCATATATAACATGTGTGTGCGTGTGCACATATGGGTATATGTGCATGCATGTGTGTGTATGCGGATTAATATATATATATATATATGTATATGTGTGTGTGTGTGTTTATATATATAGAAGTTTTTGTTTGGATCTGTATGTGTATGCAGATGCATATGTATATGTATACTTGTATGTGTCTGGGGAGTCGGCTAATTTCAGTTAATGTTGTAGATGTGATATCTACCGCCTGCATACCAGCAGTAACTATTTTAGTTGTATATGACGCGTTGCTTATTACATCGTAGAATGTAGAACTGGATAAAAATATAATAATTTAAAAATCGAGGTATAGCCAATAGATTGCGCCGTGGCCCATATGGTTAGGTCGTCAGTATGGCACACTTCTTTGAGTGCGACGACCTAGGTTCGCGCCTATGTCGGAGCACGTCACTGATGAGATGCAGTACATCGAAACCCACTTTAGGTCTGGCGTTGTCCGTTGTCGATGCAATTGCTCGATTCCATCTAATTCTGGGTTCTAGCTTTATCGTAAAAAGGTGTATGTGAACTGGTATTTATATATCTATAATCTCCTCTTAATGCCTAATATATACATATGTATATATACATA
>NC_136518.1:38434964-38549964 GCF_053919585.1 Euprymna scolopes | reverse complement strand
AATCAATAAAATGTAAGCATGATTTAGATAACACATGAGACAAAATGCGTTTAATTTGGTCGCCGTGAACTTCTTTGACCTCAAGTCGCGTATTCAAAAAAAACAAGAACAGGTTTATCAAGATAAAACACGACAAAAAAAAAACAAAGAAAGTAATAAAGGCAGGCCGAAGATTAGATAGGGGTTATATTTTGAACTTGAAGCAAAGAAAAATATGCAATGAATAGATCAAAGAATTCTACAATTGAAACAAACACACGCAAACAAGGAGGACATTTTTTAAAAGTAAGAAAAAAAACGTTACTATACACACGCACTAAAGCACACAAATCAGTATACAAACAAGGACTTAAAATGAAAGAAAAAACGTACACACTTACCCAAAAATAAGAGGATAAGCAGATTATTTATGTTATATAAGAAAAATCGTCATAGATATAAACTGTGTCGAAAATGCGATGTGCCAGAAAAAATATATTAAATAAAATTCCCCGTGATAAAAAAGTTTAAAAGAAACGTTGAATAAAACACGCAGTGGCAAGTTGGTATTGGTAACTCTAGATAAAACAGATTGTTATGAAAGTATTAAGAGTAAATAAGATATTCCCACGGTGTTAGCAGATTGCAATGTTTTAAAAATTGACGCTTTTTTCTGAGTAAAACATAAACAGTTTCTGCCAATGGGAAACTTTCCTTTTTTCCAGTTTTAATTATGTTTTTTAAAGATTATTTTTTAGATGAATAAAAAATATATTGTTAACTGTATGGCAATGGATGTAAATTGCATAAAATAATTTTTTTCATATGTAGAATAGAAACATGCATGTTTTTTTAGATTAAGAACAAAAACAAATGTATGTATAATGTGTTAATCGTGTTTTTTTTTTGTATTTTCTAAGAGGAAGAGAAAAAGTCGTTCTTTTATGTGTGCCAGGAAAAAGGCATTTGCTTTTTTAGTTTGATAGGGGCGCGGATGACGTGGGCACTCTGACTAAGTATGGTTACTAATGAAAAGAATTATTTGAATCTTTTTTTTAATTCAATGATGTAAGAGATTCCGATTTCATTGTTTAAATGTTTTAAAACGTTTTCAGTCGAACCCCCCCCCCTAATTTAACTGAGGTGATAATGTTTTGTTCCACAGATCTGTGTTTTTATTGCTTTGAACAGTTTATTTCTTGAGAAACAGGACTTTGTGAGATATTTGTATTTAAATGTGTGTGTAAGGAAATTGTTTTTATTTTGTTTGTATATAGACAACTGTGTGTGATTAAACATAACATTTTGTCCGATTTTCTTTTGTTTTTTTCTGTTTTGTATAGTATTGCATTGTGCAGGTTTTGAAATAGTCAAGGTTTAGTCTGTGTTACTTCTAGTTTTTGGAGAATGTTGCGAATATTCTTTGGTTTTGTTTGTTGTTTTCCGCGATAGTTTTTTTTTCGGATTCGTGTGGATTCGGCGAAAATCATAGAATAAAATGTTCTCGTATTTTTATAAGGAAAATCCGTCATCTCCTAAAGGTTATGCGCTTATAGAAGGCGCTATATAACTGTACCAAGTAGATTGTTGACATCTCCTTATGGATGCAGATGCGAGATGGTGCAATGTGGACGGCTTTCGGGCGCTTGATAAAAGCCCATTCTTGGGAAACAAGGATACCCCAATTTATGCAATCACTATTGCACTGGCCAATTGTGTTGCGACCACTCAGGTGTGACACTGGTGTTGAATAAATGGGATTGACATGAGTAAAAATTTGACCGAATAAGATGTCCCATAGGGGGGTAGTATCAAGATATCCGGTAAGGGCGTTTAGAGTTGTATGAAAAGGGAGTTCCATAACTTTGGTTGCCTCAACACCCGGGCAGTGTATGGAATTGCCATATGATAGTTTGCCACTAGTTAAGGATCCGCTAGGAGCAGAGTTTGTGCAAATTGTGAGGTTAGTTTAGGTGTGGATACATCTCTTTTCCATGACTCTGGTAAGATCGTTGTGGCCCACTTTATCTGGGGAAGTCCGAGTGAATTTGTCTGTTAAATGAGATCTTTGAAAATTAGTGGGCTGGCCCCCAATTGGGCTAAATGGATTTTGCCCCCCCCCCCAATTAGTAGTATGAGTGGATATTGATAATGACAGATAGTTAAGGTCTGATATGTTGAAGTGATTACAGGTACGACCCGTGGAAAGAAAAAGCGTATCTATAAAGCCATGGACGATAATCCGTCCGTGTGGACAGTCAAAAAGCATCAGTTTGTGGTGTGTAAGCTTATTGCCGAATATTTTATCGACCACGTGTAGCGTCGACAGAAATGAAGAGATTCCCCTGAAATTGAAATTTGGTTTTACTTAGAGACCATGAGGTCATAGGTGACTGAGTCGTAGTTTCGATACAGCGCGAAGATTAGCGCCACATGGCATTAATTATGTTTTTTTTTTCGTAGTGGATTATGGTATGACAGTTTTCTTTGCCATCGGGGTGGACATATGGAGTTCCTCTTAATTTAATATAGAGAAATAGAAAATATATTCCTTCTACATACGCTTTGATAAAAAAAATTAAGGAATGATACATAATAGCCGTGTAGAAAAATTGAATTGTCTGTTATCTATGTATCTACAAATAGATCTGTATATATCTCTATTTATTTATATATCTAGTGTGGACTACAGAGATTTGAATCCTCACGTTTTGACAGTGTTATATCCTTACACTATATAAGAAGACATCAAGAAACACGGAGGTATGGAAGAAAGACAAAGTTGTTTATTTACAAGGGAATACATGTAACATGAGAGTTACTGGACATATTTTCTGTATCTCTTCCTGTCTTTTTTCATTCTGCCGTAGTCATGTGAGGAGGTAAATATATTCATAGTTTATTTCATCTGTTAAGGGATGTCAGGTTATTCCATTACATCACCTTCACCTTCCTCCCAAGCTAAGTTCCTTCAGAGAATTTAGCTTCTACCATTTTTTCCATTTTAGACTTTGCCCAAAAATTCGGTCCTTTCTTTTCACTTCTCCTCACCATTTCTGTTTGCCGATTTTTTTACTTTGAAGAGTCACTGGATTTCTGAGTTACTGGTACTTCCTTTTTTGGGGTTGTATATGGAAAGAGTCATATAGCACTTCCATTGGCAACTCTTGGTTTCTGACTGTGGTCTATGTATCTGGAGTTGGTTAATATGTTTTTTGTGGAAAGTTTCCCCTTTTATAATATAAAACATTTTACCAATTCTTCTTGAGATTATGCCTTCTTCCCAAAAACTCTTCCCAGCCCGATGATTTGTGAGGAAAACCTTATCCCCGTCGTTGTAAGTCGTGTACGTTATATTATCCTTGATCTTTTTTTTAAAACTTTTTCTCTTACGATTAACCAATCAAACACCTAACGTACGTTCCTGGCAAAAATAATTTCAGCTGGAGATAATTTATCATTTTTATTTGGATTTGGGGTTGTCTTATATATTGCTAAGAATTTGTCAATGCTTTTTTCTTCCGTGTCGATAATCTTATTCTTTTTTAAAGCTCGTTTAAAATTATCGACACATCCTTGCGCTTGTCCGTTTGATCAAGGGTTAAAAGTTGGTCTTGTAATATGGTCAGTGCCTCACAGCTGTGGACATAGTGCCATTATCACTATCAATTGTTTTTGGAACTCTGTACCAACTAAATACCTCGTCCAGCGCCTTTATTGGGTTTGCCGCTTTAGGGTGTTTGTATTTAAAAATTTCTGGCAATTTTGACATACTATCTACGATTACTAGATAATAATATCCCTTCAGAGGTCCTGTGTAATCGATATCGATGCGTGTCCAGGGTAATCTTTTATAGGCCAAGGTTGCGTCCGTGTGGGGGGAAGATCTCGCGGCTAGTTTGCAACCTTTACATAATTTCACCAATGTCCTGATCCATTCAAGGCCGGTATGTGAATCCACTCATTACGGCCTTTATTCTGGAGATTCCCGGATGTCCCATGTGGAATTCTGTTAGAATTTTCTTTTGTAATACTTGCAGTATTGTCACTCTGTCTGCGTACATCAGAGTTTCATCACGCAGAAAATGAAAGCAGTTTTAAATCTTTTCTTTTCGTCTTTTCCCACTGTTTTTTTTGTATATTGTTAATATATTTATCTGTTTTCGCTGCTTTCTTCATTTACTCTAGTGTAACAGGAAGTTTCCTAACAGTATTTATTAATATATATGTTAGTTCTTTTTCTTTTTTTAGTGTTGCTATAACAGTTTCTTCAAATTCAGTTTTACTGGGGATCAATCTCGACAAACCGTCTGCATGTGTACCTTTTACTAGATTCAAGGTGTTTCATTTTGTAATTGTAATTGAGCAAAAGTATACTCCATCTCTGTAATCTATTTGCTGTATGAGTAGGAATCCCTATTTCGAATCAAAAATCGATAGTAATGGTTTAGGGTCCGTTTCCAAGAAGAAAGATATTCCATGAATGAATCTATGAAACTTTCTCACGGCACACACAATTGCCATCCCCTCTTTTTCGATCTAACTGTACTTTCTTTCAGCGGGTAATAAACCCTCGAGGCGTGAGAAATTAGTTTAGTATATCCGTCTTCGATTCTGTGTAGAAGCACCGCTCTTAAACCGTATTCGCTCGCATATGCCGCCACAATTAAATACTTTTTTCGGATCGTAATGTGCTAAGGCTAGATCCGATAACAAAAATCTTATATTTTTTAGAATGCTTCCTCACATTCGTTTGTCTAGAGCAATTTTTATTCTTCTTCAATAATTCATTTAATTGTGCTCTTAGTTCGTGCATAGTTGGGATATGAGAATTATAGTAGTTTGATAGACCCAAGAATGATTGTAAATCCACTACATTGTCTGGTCTAGGCATGCCTCTAATAGCTTCTGTCATTTGGTTTAGGGCTTCTACATTTCCAATCAATTATTTGTCCCAAATATTTGTCCATACCAAAATTACATTTTTCGAGAGCCACTTTAAATCCGTAGTCTTCTATTTTCTCGAATACCTTACGAATATGGTTTTATGTTCTTCAACATTTTTGTTTCTTATCAAAATGTCGTCTAAGCCATTGCAAAATCCAAACCTGCTAGCATAGCATCCATAATTTGTTTGAATAAATTTTGTGCTACTTTTAACCTAAACGGCAATCATTTTAGGGGAAAAAAGCCTTCCTTTCATTGTCAGGTATTTAGAACAATCTTCATGGAATTTCACCTGCAAATATATGCTTCTGATGAGTTCATTTTTGTGAAAATGTTTTCCTCCCTTTAACTTAGAAACTATTCCCTCAGAGGTAGGGAGTGGATAGTTATGATCATTTAAGCAATAATTCAGTCCTGTCAAAAAATCCCCACATACCCTTTTTTTTTTAAATTTTTATTTTTCACATAAACTGTGCGTGATGCCCATTTAGAGTAGTCCACTTTTTTATTACTCCGACATCTTCGTGTCTATTTTTTTCTTTCTAGATTGTTTCTAATGCCGAATACGGAACCTTCCTTTTGGGATTAAAACACCGGTTTCGCTTCATCTTTCAGTTCAAATTTCACTACCGTTTTAGTGCAGCAACCCAGACCTCCAGAAAATACATTTTTAAAATCTTTCTTCAAATCTCGAACACATCTTCCTGTCAGTTTGGGACTTTCAGATCCTGTAAAATTTACTCTTTGCAAAATGAGTTTATTGGTTTCTCCCATAAATTGAAAAATATAATCAGATCTATACCGAATAGACTGTAATTTTTCCGGGTATCACATACGTTTTAGTTTTTACAGTATTTTCCTTCAGAATCACATTAGTATAAAATTCACCATTTGGAGAACCAATTTTCTCCCATGTTGTTTCATCAATTAAGGATAGTCACTTCCAGTATCCAAAAGACAGTTTACTTTCCGGCCATTAATTCTAACTTCAATATATTTCCTTTCTTACCAGACCTGGACTCTTTTTTAGAATTAACGATCTTTATTTCAGGCTTATAGTATTTCTTCTTTTTTCATACTGTTGATTTGTGTACTTTACGCCCGCAATTATAGAATATTTTTCTTTTGAAGTAGCACTCTTTTGTGAAGTGATTCTTTCCTCCACACGTCTTACAGTATTTTTTTACATAGTGGTCATTTTGCTTTGCCTTTTTTATTATTGTGAGCATTTTTATCTTCGATACTAGTATTATTCTGTTTTAAATTTATCAGTTCTTGGCATTCCTCAGTAACTTTCTGTAAGGTTATTTTTATGAATGAATCTATGAAATATAATGGATAATATCCTAGAACAAACCTCTTTATCCTCCGAGGATATTTTCCCTGACACAAATAACAAGCATTTAAACATGACCTCTGTTAGGCCTTTCAACTTAAATAACTCGCATTCAGCATTTACTCTCCCAACATAGGCGATAAAGTCTTCATCATCTGATTGCAACATATTTAAACACCTGTAACGAGTATAAAATAAGCTATCCCGCTCCCCGAAAATGTCCGATAAAATTTCTATAGTCTCTTTAAAAGAAATATCTCTGTGTTTCCTTGGGAATATAACATTGGTATACTTGGTATTTTCATGGGAACCTAGTTTTTGCAACAGTAAAATAATTGTTCTTCATCCGACCAGACCTGCCATCGTTTGGAAAAATATTTTCGTATCTACGATAATATGCTGGATACGTTAAGTTGGTTCATATAAAAATTCTGTCAGTGAATTTGCAATTCCTTCAGGAGTGAACGACAATCATAATTTTTCTTCTTGTTTCATTAATATTGTTTTTAATACTTCATTTTGCTTTAACTGTCCTCTGGGTAAAAATTCCATCTGGCTTTGTTGGGCCGCCAGTGCTAATTGTATAGTTTTTGTAAACTCGGCTAATTGTTCCTTGTTGAAAAATGTTTTCGTTTTTTTTAAATCACACTATTAAAACAAAAATTTTACACTATCTGCACAAAGCATTAAATAAATTCAATAAATAGTGTTTTTTTAACCAGAAAAGAAACATACATTGCGGAGAAGTTTTTTCGGAGGCGTTACACACACGAAATTGATACCGAACCAACAGCATATGTGCGCTCTTTTCCGCCGTATTTTTTATTCTTATGAAACAAAAGAAATTTGAAATGGACAAATTTCTTCCGTTCCAAGAAGAATTGTTCTTTTCAATGCTTTGTGAAATGTAAATTTCTCTTTTTTCAGTAGGGCCGTAACGGAATGAATTAAAGAAATAACTTAGTTTTCATGTGTGTCTTAGCTTTTTTTGTTTCAATAGTTGAATTTTCCGTGCAGTATTTTTTCCAGTAGTTGCCCAATATTTTTTTGGCTTAAAGTTTACTTTTTGTGAATTCGAATCCTGTCCCCATTTGTTAAATTCTTACTTTAAATAAGAATACCACTATAAACACGGGATTATGGATGACATACATATGGGTGACAGTTTATTTGCAAGGGAATGCATGTGACATGAGAGTTACTCGACATATTTTCTTCTTCTCTTCTTATCTTTTTCCTTCCGCCTCAGTCACGTAAGAGGGTCAATGTATCTATAGTTCATTTCATCTATGAAGGGATGTAAGTTTATTTAATTACATAAGACAGGATTTCAAACATGTCCAAATTTAGGACCACTCAGTTTCCCCGGAAGTATCCAAATGGGGACCGAACTTACGTGTCAAGTGTCACGTGTTAAAGGTTGCACAAGCATAGTGTTGAGTTTTGTGTAAGATGCTGAGAAAGACAGATGAATCAAACGGCTTTATCCCTGAGAGGATACACAAAATAATCGCACAAGCAGAAAGTCCATTGATCACCAACTTCTGCTGCGACAAATACCTGAGAGTGAATAAAATATATAAAATCCTACAACGTATTCGTCTAAGTTTTTTGAAGTATTTTTCTTAACACAGGTCCGGCTCCCAAGGATGGTTCGAGAAACTCCAAGAAGCAGCTAGCAGAAATAGGTATGTAATTTTCTCTCTCGCTCACTCTCTCTCTCGCTCTCTCCTTCTCTCTATCTCTCTCTGTCTATATATATATATATATATATATATATATATATATATATATATATATATAGGGTGACACGCAAGTACAAAAACTTGACGCGGCAAAGGCCATAGAGATATAGATTATGACACGAGGACAACAGTCCGTTATGCCAGTATGTCCAGTATTAAAAAAATATAATGTGCATATATAGTTATATTGCCTGTTTATAAATAAAGAAATTATAAGTATGATTTAGTTAACATCACGTGTATATACAGCACCAATCCTTATCTCAAAAATGCAGAAACACAGTTTCCCTATGTTTAAAGATTGTCAGCACTGTGCTTTTAATTAAATTTTCCGAACATAATTTTTCTATTGCAGTCTAACATATTCTAGCAGATAGTGATAAGCAATAACACTGAGCTCTGTCAGGCATTGTTGTATGGGTTCTGGCAATTAGTATTGTTCTGCGTAACTTAGAATCAGGCGAGTGTGTTGTGCTTCTAGCATACAAATGTGCATATTAAATAATTGATGTACTTCAGTGATTTTCGACAAACAACAATCTTACTTATTTTAAAATAAAGATACTTTTATCTTTTTAATGATAACTCTTTTAGTGCAGAATAATTAGTAGTGCACGGCAGATATTGTGTCAATTTTTAAAAACGATATTTGACTGACTCAACAAGCTGTGATTACAACTAGTCCCGTAAATAAATGCATCATTTACTTCATAAGGAATAGAATATGATTTCAATAGAACGATAAAATATAAACGAAAAACACTTTTGTTTGTGTACTATTAAGAGATATTGAATTACGCACATTTTGAAAGAATTCGTAGATTCACTTTTTTAGTAGTTGTTTTTTTAAATGTACGTTTTTATATTGTCATGCTTATGTCACCAGAAAAATGGAAATCATTACTTACGTATCAGATATGCATCCCTGCAACTTTGAGAATGATTTCCATTTATATATTTTTTTAAATTTTTATTAAAGCATTTTATCAATTGTCCTTTATTTACAAATTACTCTTTATGCTGATATTTTTATTGCGATTATTTTTCAAAGCCATAAGGCCTAACCAATAATCGTTCTGTGTGTTGAATATTAAACTGGATTGTGCATCAAAACCGCGTTGTTCTGTTAACTACGTAGTTTTGTAATTTAGTTGATATGTTTTCAACACTAAGAGAAAATCTAAGGATTTTATTCTAAAAAGTACCCGAAGATCATGTCTAGTTTATATGTCATACAAAGGTTTAACGGTTTATCAGAATGTTACGCTTTCGGGTGAAATAATTATGTCAGTGAGAAGAAAAGCGATAGAAGTTATCTTACTAATGCTAGTAATTAATTATTTAAACACATAAATTTAAAGCTGCCATTCAATGTTTGAGAGAGGCAATGTGTATTCACATCTGTTAGTACTGTTACAATTTTATCATCAGTGTAAAACTAATACAAACACATACACACACGCATATATATATATATATATATATATATATATATATATATATATATATATATATATATATATATATATATATAAGTGATCTGACAAAGCCACAACCGAAGGACCAAATTGAGAACTTACCTGTCAGGAGACTAAAAGATTAATGTAGGCAAATCTGATCATATTTTATTGGTTTTTAAATATAAGGTCTTCTTTACCCATTTTAATAAAATTAAAACGACTGAATAATTTTTAAAAACCTGTAAATATATATATATATATATATATATATATATATATATATATATATATATATATATATACATATATGTACTATTTTCTAATATTATAAGTTCCAAATCTCATATATATATATATATATATGTATATATATATATATATATATATATATATATATATATATATATTAAGCTCCCTTCTTTGGGTATATATATATATATATATATATATATATATATATATATATATATATATATATATATATTAAGCCCCCTTCTTTGGGTAGAGCACCATCTTAAATAATCTCACCCGCTAATTAATTGGCTGAAAACGCGAAGTTCGTTGTTTGTTTATTTTACGAACATGCGATTTGAGCAGTATAAAGGGGGTGGCGGGAGTCCATTTAAATATACATTCTGACGAGTTATTTACGGGCGTCTATTCCGTGGTCGAGTGGGAGAACCGCCGAATGTCAACACGACGGTTCGAGGTTCAATCCTTGGCTTGGAAGAAATGCTGGTCTAGCGGCACTGATGAGTTGTGATTCAATAAAACAGGACTATATGTCGATGACTACAAATATATATATATATATATATATATATATATATATATATATATATGAGCAAACAGTTAATAAAATAAAAAACACTTTGAAATGAGTTAAAAACATATTTAATCTGAAAAGGGAACACTAGATAAATGGATAGTCCTTAATCTGCGGAATTTCGAAGAAATACTCTCCTTCTCATCAGAGGGTAGGAATTAGCAAAATTCGGGATCGGATTTTGCATGCAGAAGTATTTGATGAAACAACAAGAAAGTCAAAGATCTTACTTGAAAACAAAATAAGTTAAGCAGAGGGAATATGGTTAAGAAAAAGGTGATTACACATGAATGGATAGTCTGGTGGAAGATAAAAAATCCAGTGACGGTAATATATATATATATATATATATATATATATATATATATATATATATATATATATATATATATAGTCTAAAGAAGCTTGGAATAAAAAAAATGCAAAAATAAAACTAAAGAATGCAGGTTAAATTCCCGGATGGAAAAAATATATTAACTTTAACCTATCACAGACTTAGCACCTACATAATCCGTCTTTTAAAATGTTTATAATGACCAAAGAAAGTTCATTTATATAAGGATAAAGAAGAAAAGAAAGAAAAAAACCTTTACTAAAATTGTTAAATAGAAATAGACTTAGCACTTGCATAAGCCGATTTCGCAAGATCTTCAATTTCAGAATTAACTACATAATGATGAAAAGAGAAAACCTTAACTAAAATTTTGTAAAATAGTAAACTCATCAGTTGCTTACCATGAAGCTGTTTCAGAGATTTAAAAACAGGACAGCTGTTTAATACATTACTCTCCAGTGGAGAATACCACTTGCCCAATAAAAACATGGCAAGTCTTATATATATATATATATATATATATATATATATATATATATATATATATATATATATCACATTATCACTAATGAAAGCAAATAAATCAGAAGAGGCTATAGCTGAAATCTCAAAAATAGTTCAAGTAGCAATCAAAAAAACTTTAACTCACATCACCATTTTTATTAATAATTGTATCAGGAATTCTACATAAACTTTTGTTTCCGTTTCTATTTCAGCTGAACCAAGTCGAGTATTTTTCTTCATGTTTTAGTTTCGGTTTCCATTCAAGCTGATTTTTTTCGTGTTTGTAATTACAGCTGTATAATACATAATAATTTATAGAAAATTGACTTTCAAATAATATATACGAAATCTACAGGTTTAAGCGTATTTTACGACCGGGATAGGCCGGACCTCCCCGCTGGCTTAGATAAAAATTTGTTGCAGCTTAAACACAATAGTTCCAATAATAGCAAAGCGTCTCCAGTTAAACTGGACCTCCACAAAATGCCAACATCAATATATTACATATGAAAGAGTCCGCTGTGGAATTTCCACAGATTCCCCTAGTATATACATATTTCAGAGAACCCAAAATATACACAATATAATCAAATATACTTATCTTCCAATATTAGCACTGACTACCAAACAACTTTGTATTGCATTTATACCGCAATACACACTTTAGTTTGGTATACGTAGGATTTCAAAATTTTGCTTAAGTTCTTGCTTTAAAACATAAAAAAAACTGTATAAAATAAGTTGCAAACTATTTGTATATACGTAGCAATATTTTATTGACAAAATGAAATCAAGTAACTTGATTATGAAGTGGAGCTGGCATCTATTATATGTAGTTGCCTTTAGCCTAAATCCCATCTCGATGGGAGCTTGCAATCAGACCGGCTTTAGTGTCGTGGAATAACACGTTGATAATGTGCTTTACGTATGCCAAAAGGAAGTAGTTCAACATGTTCATTTCGAATAATGAGCAGGACTACTGCGAGAAGGGTACAAAGTAGCAGCACTCTTTCTGAAGCAAGTTTAAATTATTTGGACTCGTGGTCGGCGCCAAGCCCTGCTGCTACACCCAGCATATGCCAGTGGCAACTCGATTGCACCAGGGGATCACTACATTCTTCAACATATCGAGGTACACTTCGGTGACGCAGCTTCTCCCGCCTCCCATTTAAATTAGACTTCGTAGCCTAGTGTAGGATACCGTTTACTTTTCCCTGCAACCTTTTTCCCACAGTAGACGTTGCGAGCTTATATCTACTTCATCGTTATGGTCTAGGCAAGTATTCGTTTAGGCACCAATCTATGGTCCACCTTACCTTACTTAAATGAAAACCACTTTTTTAGCTGAAACCACTATCGATAATTTCTCCCACTTTTTACCTGTACGTAAACCTAAATGAAGATTCCATATACAAAGATTATTTCTAAAAATTGCACGCCGGTGCAATTTTTTTCCGTTTTCCTGCTTTCCAACTGACTACAATATCGTTTTTTTTTAAGTGCAACGTGAACAAGGTTTTGGGGAGTCATCCCCGTAAGTAAGTTTACCCAATATCCACAACTAATTTTTACTACGACATTTTTCTACTGACTTCGGTACACTCATTAACTCCTATTCTCAAGTGGTATCCGGACCTTGATAAATGGCAACGTATTTGTAAAAAGAACAAAAAAAAAACACTTGGAAGGCAACGACAAAGACAGCTGGAGAGCTTTGCCAAAACGAGGCACTGCGGTTTTCGAGATAAAAAGCAGAAAGGCTGTAGAGGATAAACGTACATTGAAAGCATCAAATGGCTAAGGTTTGTCGTCCCAGGGATTCCTATGACGTAGGTGTCACTTAGTGTGCAAGCCGGGAATTGGTATGCACAGTCAAACAAGGTCTGCCTCAAAGGACCAGCCAAAAAGAAAATGATTCATAAACATAGAATACGGAATTCGAGGCACGATTGTAAGCCGACCATGGTTAACAATATATCTTCTTTATTAAGCTGTATTCAGTGATTAGTCCGATAGAATACTATAAAAGAATGAAGAAAATGCTGTTTTTTTTCGTTTCAAGCAGCCCACATTTTTAAGATTAACAGGTTTTTTTAATATAAAGCAAATACATGGATCTGTAATAAAATTGAAATAAATATGAATCACCTAGAAATCATTAAATTCAAGACGTTGTAGGAAATAACCGCGCAAGATTAGCAAAATGTAAAAATGATAAAATAAACATGAAGGCAATAAAATAAACCAGTAATCAGTAATACAGAAAGAATATGTGCACATAAACGGAGTCATAAAGTATCCAGCATATCTAACAGCTAATTTCTAACAGAAAAATAACAACTACATGAAAACGACAACACAATTGTTCAAAGTAGGTAAACACTCACAAAAATCTAATAAACTAGCCTTCTAAAAACAGAAAAGGAAATCCATTGGCATAAATATATGAATGTACTGGCAGGAAAATCTTGTAACAAAACCTCAATTGGAAATGTTCATAGTAATACACGAAAGCGATTCAAATTACAAAAATAAAAAAAAACAAAAAAATCTAAAGTAAAATTATATATTATATGTGAAGGCACTTACAGATTAAATATTATTCGTTTCTGTTAATTCAGAGCAACAAGAGCCCGTAGTCATGGGTTTCTCGCTTAAGTCAGTACTACCACAGGTTGAGTTGAAAGAACACCGGATTACAAAGATCATTGTGCGAAGCATCTGCCCATCCAATTATCGTCCTCCCTCCATAGCTTCTGTGAATGCAAATTTTCGTCCCAGCTTCTACTTTGTCGATAAGCAGATTTTAAGTGAATACATTTGTAAATTACCAAAAAACACAAGCAGAATAAAATAATAATGATTTGATTCAGAATGCAATGTTAACAAAGTTGCTTAAACTGACAGCAGAATACATAACTGAGATTAAAATACAAAGAAGTGTCCCCCCAAGGATATCACCGCTACTGTTCATCATAGCAATGTACTAAGAAAGTGACGTTTCGGATACAAGTTGACTCACACAGATGACTCAATTAACCATTTGTGTACATTGAAAATTTGAAAATGTTTGCAAACACACAAAAGCGAAATAGAGACGTTAATTATCATAATCAGTACTTTCAGCCAAGATAACCGAATGGAATTTGGTATGTAACTACCTAAACACTAGGATGTGAGAGAATTAAGTTACTATGACACCCAAAAAGAATTTGGAGTTATAAAAGCAAACACCATCAAATCAGCATAGAAAATTTTAAATAAATACATCAGACGATCAAGACAACGTATAAAACTAATTTATATAATAGAAAACTAATAAAATGTTTGACCACGTCGGCAGTGTCACTAGTAAATTATTCCGGAAAGATTATAGGGTGGGCCAAAAATGAACTGAAACATTTCGACCAGAAAATTAAGTTACTGTTGTGCTTCTGTTTATGGCATCACAATAATAAGCTAAACAAGTCCTGGTTTTCACCGTGGGCGGTAAAACTACGCGTATTTTCTCTGTCTGACGGCAGAAAATATCGGGCTCATATAGTGCGTAACAAAGTCATACTATCATAGAGAAAAGGGTGTTAACTATCCCTGAATACCCCTTTCCGAAGGTTTATTTCCTAGAAACAGTTTTTTTTTCTTTTTCAGGTAAATATCCAACAGGTCCTTCAGTTTACTTTTTTTCTGCACAGAAGGTCGTATTTCGTTACTAATTAAAGGTCCAATGGTCATATAATAGGTCCAACGTCTTTTTGTTTTTTTTTGGGGGGGGAGGAGGTTGACTTCGGTCGTTCTAAGTGCGTTTGCGTATCTGATTCAAGTGGTTCTTATGCGTGAAATGTAGTCATTCTACCATGCAGACAATACGGTCGATCCTGTTCTTGATTGTGCATATAGATTATTATTTTTCTCCCAGCACGTTATTTTTTCTTGGAAACAGTTGTCTTTGCGGGGTTTTCCTGTTTCAGCAAAAGTTTGTCAAGGCTTGACTGTATTTATCTTGCGAATATCACTTCCACTGGAAACATTAGGGATGGTGTGTTCTCGTTCTGCGGTATATTTGAATAAATAATTGCACAGATTTTCAGGTTGAATGTCTTTGCTTTCTTCAAAACTTCTTCAAAGTGTCCACAAATCATCCAACCTGTCCGTTTAACCTGGGTGGTAATCGGAGCTGTGATGTGGTCTACTTGGAAGCCCTCCATAAACTCTTAAAAGTCCTCGGAAGAAAATTATCTGACACTTAACAATCTGCCACTCCGAACCGTGCGAATAACTTATGCGGACTTTTTTCTATAGTGAAGTCTGTATTTGGACGTTTGCACCTAAATACTTCAGCCTACTTATAGAAGCTGCCCACTATGATTAAGTAGTACTATCAATCAAGTAGTCCCGCGTAGTCCACATGTATCGGTGATCATAGTTATTCAGCTTTGGGGCATGGCTAAATTACATTGGTGGCGTTTTTTCAGCTAATGCACATGCTCTGCTTGCTTTCATCTTTTCTTTAAAATCCGTGTACATACTTTTCCAATAAACGTATGGACGCATTACATGTTTTATTCAATGGTGCCAGTGTGTCCTGTGAGATTTTCTTTTGAGGGTGGCTTTACGCATTACACTCTCCCGATATCATAATACCTGGTCGCATATTGGAAAACACTATGCTACTTTTTCATTAGTCTGCAGTTTTCCTTGGTTTCTCTTATAAAATTGTCGGTTTGGGCTTCTTTTCTGAAGTAACTGGAAGTTCTTTAACAGTCCTTAATAGGATCGGCTTATAATATATTTCTAATCGCTGTGATGCGATTACCGAGTTTTCAAGTGGGTCACCACTCCTTGGTATTAATGTGGATAGTCTGCCTGTGTGTCCTAACTTCTTTTTCGCCATTTAGAAGGCTTGCTCCCCATCTTAGGAGCCTATTTGCCGTATGTGTAGGCAACTGTTTCTCGGAGACAAAAATAAGTCTGAAGTATTGTCCATTGAAGAATCTGTGAAACCTTGTTACCGCGAAAATGATACTTGGCTTGCACAAACAAATATTTAGAAATAAAGTAGGTCAACTTTTAAGCAATAGACAGCGTTGTAAATTTTTTCGACTCACGGCTTTTTGAAAAATAAACGCTTTAGAGTTGAGGTCGTTTTTCGTTACTGAAAAAAACTTTGTGAACTTAATATTTACTTTTTCAAACAAAGTAGAAAATACGAGATTTTTTAAACAAAAATTGGTCATTAATCTAAAAGATATCATTGTTTGTTCTTTTTCTGAATCCATACGTCCCTAATTTTTAGGCCCATTTTAGGTGGTCAGAATATGAAGCTGAAAAACCGTGTATTCATTGCGATCAGTAAACTACGCGTGTGCTCTCTGTCCCACAACAGAAATGCCTGGCTTACATAGTGTCAGAAGAAACCATACAATCATATATCTGGTGTATAAACTACCCCAGAATTGTTACTTATAACCATGCGCACGGCTCTACACACAAGAAATGATGTTGGCCATCTCTATGTGAAAAAAGAATTCCGGAGGAAATGGACTGGTTTGTATGGAAGGTTTTGTGAATGGCACAAACATAACAGAAAAATGCAGTATGCAGAACACCCGTAGAAAGAGATACTGGAATAAAGAAGAAGGCGGAAAACGAAAAAGAAAGGATAAGTTAAGAAAATAAAAATAGGAAAAGACACAAATAAACGGTCGATTCCGAATGGCGACAAAAACTAGACTAACAACACTAGGACGTGTCTTAGAAAATATAACCTAATTAGAGAACTGGAACCCTAATAAAAGCAGCATGAGATACAGAATTAAACAACCCGCATTAAAGCAAGGACCGACAAAAAACAAATGTACTTACTGTAAGCAAAAGGGCGAAACAACAAGCCACATCATAAGCGAATAAAACAAACTAGCCCGAAACAATATAAGAATAAAAATAGGCAAGTAGTGAAAGAAGTACACCAACAATTCTGCAAACAACTGCATACCGAGCACCTAAACACATGGCACAAGCACAGAGAGGCGGCAGTACTTGGAAAATCGAAATTAAAAAAATTGAATATGACACTGACGTACAAAAATCACAGCGAGAAGACAGAAGATCAAAATGTTTAATAAAAATAGGTATGTAATGCCTAATAATAGATTTCTCCGTCTCAGCAAAAGATGAGTAGATTTCTAGCAGAAGCTGATTAGAAAGCTCGAAGGGTATGATATATGAGGAAAATCAAAATAACCCGAATAATTGTAGATGCACTGTTTAGAAAAGAAGGAGAGGGTTTGGTATCAGAGGGATGATTTACAAGATAAAACGGATTACAATGATGGACACTGTAGAAATATGAAGGAACACCCTTCAATGTAGAAGCTAATACACGCGAGCAACACACGCTTGTCTGCCATAGATACACTGTTACAGAAGCAAACAAAGAAACACCATATTAAAATAAACTTTATCCGTATAATTGTAAGTTTATGTCCTCTACAACACAACTAAACTGCTTCATCAACAAATGGTGCGAGACGGGTAAGGAGGATGTAAGGGCCGAGGAGAAGGAATAATAATCTAACCTCCGCTGGATCAATTAAAGAATACTTGAATCTTGGGTAGTCGTATTGCCACCCAACTCCAAGGAAAGTTCAATGGTCGCTTCTAAAGTGAAACGATGGGAAATAACTGTTGCGATCACGCATATTAATTTGCAAAACTTATTGAAAGAGGACGAAATCACTATAAATCTGGATAGATTTTTTTCACTCAGACACCAGAAGGCATCCGTGCGCATTTTTATTTTCCTAAATGTAAACACATGCTATCAGACATATACCTTCCGCGTTTTACTTACGAATTTGGACTTCAAGTTTTTAAGTTCCTCTATCTATCTTCAAAGAGCAGCAATTTTTTTGTCCTTGTGTTAGTGAATATGGGAAATAGTCAGACATCAAAATAGTTATATAAAAGTCAAAACTATTTTTTAATAAACAATATTTTCGTTTAATCAGTGGCAGTTTCATATAAGAGGCTCGGGTTTATTAGAAATTATACTATAGCTGATTTGTTTGCTAATTTCGGTTACTTGGAGAATATTATTTTTCATTATTTAATATAAACAACTTCAACTGTCATATATATTCAATTATTTAGTTTCAGTCTCTATTTTTTTATAAAACTTATATGCTAATTGACATGAATAGAAATAGAAACGGACAAATAGTTATGATCAGTTCTATGTAGATTTCTGTGTAGGCGTAATTAATAGACCTCAGATATTAATACGCAATCGATTATGGTGTAAAGTATGAAATCAATTAATGTCGTCATTAAGAAATACTTGTTTTTAGTAAATGCGAAATTATTTGAACGAACGGGAAAATGGTAAATGTACACCGTTATTAATTATAATAAAGACCGTTGTAAGGGAAAATGTGCTTTACCCTAATTAAGTTACAACTAAAGTTATCCTACTCTTTTACACACACAAACGCACACACATACACACACACAATCACATATTAATGTATGTGTGTATGCATTTTAATCATATTCACCCCTTACAAAGCAAATCGCCACTTGGAAATAAGGGGCTAATATTTGGGGACCTGCCCAGGAAAGATTAACAAGATATTTGTTTTTGTTACATTTAAACTTCTGTATATCAGTACAGCCAGGTAAACAGGCAGCAGGTAAGGAATTCCAAAGTGTAGCTGTTCGAGAGAAGAAACTATTAGAATAGAAAGCTTTCTGGCATAAAGGGACAACACCAGTGAAAAGGTAAGATCTTGTTGGTAAGCAGGTTTGTCGGGGATATGTACGTCGAGGGGGTACAAGTGAAACGAGTTCATCAGAACACATTCCATTAAAAACAGGCACAGTGATGCAACATCGAAGCGATGAGACAGGGGCTGGAGCTTAGTTGGTAAATGGAACCGATTAGATTAACAACTCTTTTTTGGATTTTTTCTAAGAGGGAGAGACTAGTGGTAGATGCACCAGCTCAGATGTGGAAACAATATTCCATGTGTGAGTGAATGGTGGTCTTTTAAAGGTACTCTCATGTGTGAGTAGTCTTCTAGCTCGATAGAGGGAACCCACATTCTTTGCAGCAGCCTTTGCAATGTTCTCTATGTATTAGTTATAGTCATATATATATATATATATATATATATATATATATATATATATATATATATATATATATATATATATATATATATATACGGAGCAAGCGATTACGTCTGGAACATTTCTGTCATCCTCAAGCAGATTATGTCATTTAGGTTTTTAAAATTACGTTCAGTATTACATGTATTAAAATTTACATATTTCGTAATTATTCCGTGTTGGGATATTTTATATAATGGGTCGAAATGTTTAGGAGGGGTATTATTAATATTTGTATTGTGGAAAATTACATTTACAATTATTTATATATATATATATTATTTAGAATTGACGAACTAAAAGCATTTAACAATGTTTACTCTGCTTTCATAATTAATATTACTAGCGGAGGGGGGCGCTTTTGCCCGGTTGTAAAATACGCTTAAATATGATATTTATACTTGTCCAGATTTTATATATATAATTATAGAGTCGCGATTTCAAAAGAAAAAAAAGTATTTGAATGCAATCAGCTAAGATGGAAACCGAAACAAAACGGTATCATTCAAAGCTGGTGACGTGACCACTGTGTCAACGTGACACGCACATTAACTGATGAAAAAAAACTAAGATGAATATATGAAATGTATAACGATTTCTATTCAATTTTGACCCCATTTTGACATCTTAAAAATTATTATTATTTTTTTTTTACATGGGGGTCACCACTTATCAAGGCTCAGGAACCACTCGGGGATAAGGGTTATTGTTTGTACACTAATAAGTAGGATAGTATCGTAGTAATAGTTAGTATTGGTGATTTGATAGGTGTCATTATTAAGGGGGCGGTTCATCAGGAATTTGTTTGCGTTGGACTTGAGGACATCCAAGTTGAATTCGGGGGGAAAACAGGCAAGCGGCAGAGAGTTCCACAGCCGTGCCGTTCTAAGAAAGAAGCTTTGTTCATGGAATCTACGTTTTGATTTAGACACGGATAAAGAGTGGGGAAAATTATTCACAGTGGTTTTAGCTACTTCGGTGTTTTTCGTGAAAGATTGGCGCGAGGGGACCAGAGAATGGAGCTCAGACGAGCACTTGCCATGGAAATAACGATGAAACAGAGACAGGCTCGGAACGTCTCTTCTGTGGGAGAGAGGTTGCAGGGAAGAGAAAAGGTCATCCCCTCACCAAGCCAAGAAGTCTATTTTGTACTCTGTCTAGGCAGGATAGACTGTTTTTTAGCAGCTCCTGTCCAGATGTGGCAGCAGTACTCCATCCTTGGACGTACTTGGCTTTTATACAGATAGAGAATTTTAACCGACTAAAGAGCCAGGAAAGAACTGTTTAATAAAAATCTAATAATTTGAGACCTTTAGCGACACTCTGCGACTTTTAGTTTCGGGTGCGATAGAGCTTTAAAATATCGTGACGGACAGAAACTCATGGTGAGTTTAATAAATTAGATTTAGTTTAAGTTGTTTCGCTCATATATATAGCGCTTCAAGTATTTTTCATTTCGATATAGCAGTTCTACTTTGTAAGACTTTGGTAGTTTCGACCATGATTTTTCAGAATTCGGAATAACTGCAGCCATGTTTTTTAAGTGATGTCATATTGAGCTTGAGTAAAAATACAATTCACAGATAGGTATCTCCTGACAATAAAAACAAATCAATTTATCATCCATTATAAAAAAAAATATTACAAAGGACTAACCTCGTAATCAACAACAATACTTCGCAGACAAATTACTTTTTTTTACATAGGAATTACCACTAATCAAGGCTTAGATACCACTCGAGGATAATAGTAAAGTGTACAGTAGTAAATTGGACAATATAGTAATCGTTAGTGATGGGAATTCGGTAAATTTGTTAAGTGGAACGGCTCATCAAGAACTTGTTTACGTTGGACTTGAATACAAATTACTGTCTGCTGGAAAGCAGAAAAAACGAAAGACAGTTACGCAGGCGTGCACTTCTTTACATAGGAATCACCACTTATCAAGGCCAAGAGTCCACTCAAGGATAGGGGTAAAAGATTGTACAGTAGAAACTGGACAATATAGTAATCGTTAGTAACGGAAATTCAGTAAATTTGTAAACAAGTGGGACGGCTCATCAAGAACTTTTTTACATTAGACTTGAAGACAACCATATTGTAGTCAGCTGGAAAGCAGGAAAACGGAAGACAATTCCACAGGCGTGCAGTTCTAAGAAAGAAGTTTTGTTCATTGAATCTACGTTTAGGTTTAGGCACATATAACGAGTGGGGGGAATTATTAGAGTTTTCAGCTAGACGAGTGTCTCTTGTAAAAGTTTGGAGAGGTAGGACCATAGACTGAAGCTCAGTCGAACACTTTCCATGAAAATAACGATACACCACAGACAAACTCGCAACATCTCAGCATAAGGATAAAGCAGATACAAACTCGTAACATCTCTTCTGTGAGATAGATGGTGAAGAGAAGAGAAAAGGGCATCTTCTACGAGGCTACGAAGTCTATGTTGAACTCTATCAAGACAGGACAAGTCCGTTCTAGCAGCTCCTGCCAAGATGTGGCAACAGTACTCCATCTTTGGGTGTACATGTGTCTTATATAGAGAGATAATTGCATTTGCAGAGAGATATCTATTGGATCGATAGAAAGATTCCACCATTTTCCAGCGGCCTTGGCAAGAGATTTGATGTACGTGTTCCATTTCAAATCCGGAGTAAAGGTCAAGCCAGAAGCGTATCAAAACATGACGCCTCCCAAGACGAGAACCCTTCATTTAAATTGTTGCAAGATTGGGATCATAACGTTAATGATGTAGATATAGAAACTTGCTTTTAGATGCATTAAAAGTAACAAGCTACTCCTTTCCATATTGTGCCACGTGCTCAAAATCAGAGGAGAGAGAATCGGAAAGTACTTCGTCATTTACGGTCTTAGACGTGCTACCATAGATGGTAGTGTCGTCAACACAAATATCTATGAATGATGTAAGGATGTGATTTGGAAGATCATTAATGTAGATCAGGAAATGAGTTAGGCCCATGATGGACCCTTAGTGGACTCCGGCATTAATACTGTGAGCTTTTGATTTTTGCCCATGAACTATTACTTTTATTAACCTATCAGAAAGTAATGATTAAATAATTGAAATGACATTTCCAGCTATACCATAGCTGGAGATCTTGTGAAGTGAACTTTTATGCCATATCCTATCTAATGCCTTTTATATGGCAAGAGCAATTGCTCTAGCACGGTTGGCTCTGTCGAGATATTCGCTAATCCTATGAGATATAACTGTAAGCACATCTGCTGTATATCTAACAGAACGGAGACAGTATTGTGTGTCACTAAGAAGATTATTTTAATTGAGATGATTGATTACTTCTCTATTTAACACAGATTCCAACAGCTTGCTAGAAAAAACAATGTATTCTATTAATTTAATTGCCATCTAAGGGAATATATCTATAAAACATTACTTACTACATTGGCAACACTACCAACACTACCAGCACTATCAACAATGTCACGAAAAGTAACTCTCCATTTCTCCGCTTTCAGCTCAATATTACAGCATTTGAAAAAAACATGGTTCGCATCATTCTGAATTTCGAGTAATCATGGTCAAAATATGAAGATCCTACACGGTGATAAAAAGACTAAAGATATTTGTTGTAATATACATAACAGCAAAACAATCTCAAATAATTAATATGACTATTCTATATAGTCAGAATATTTTAACATTCTAAAGCTGGTAAATTCTAAATAATATGTATATAACAAATTGTAAGTGAACTATAACAAAAGCAAATGATATTAACCTTCCCCTGTAAAAATTGGCTACCCATTAAATAAACCGCCCCAACACGTGACCATGACAAACTATTGTAATTTCGAGCCTTCTTATGCCAACTGTTGTATTTCCAAACTGGATTTAGGGCGTAAGGGCATTTTAAAAGTATGATATGCAATGACATCCTGTTTTAAACCTCGAAAATGTAATATACACGTTTGGAATCCTTAAGACTACTTAAGGACAATCTTGCATGAATCGAGAATCAGTTTTTGAGTGATAACAGAGTTTCAAGAAAAGCAAAAGGTATGTAAGCGATGATGAGCGGCGTGGGAGTATAAACAGAAGAGTTGATTTTCCAAAAAAAGTATTTTATAGATAGGAACGGTCGTGTATAGGTAAAATAAGTGCTTCGTTTTATGCCATTATGGGAACTGTAATCACAATTGTTCTCTAGGAACTGAAGACGCAGGAGATTTTCAAAGAGTTTGTCCGAAGGGTGCTTATATCAAATAGAAAGCAGTTGTCATAATAGCAGGGAGATTGCCGAGCTTATCAATTCAGATTCAGCAGTTCTTGGTACTCTGGTGATCGGCGATGAATTTCAGATCTACTGCTATGGCCTAGAAATCAAGAGAGAGTGTTACCGGGCGATTGATGCTGGCTCGCACACGCTCAAGAATGCTAGACAGAGCAAAACTATCCAGACACCAATGATGATCTCTTTCTATGGCAGCATGGGCATGATTGAGATTCATTAGGTTTCCACTAGACATACAGTAAACAGGAACAATTTTAGATTTTATGCAAGTTAGTAGCCTTTTCACCAGGACAATACTAACAACTCCATGTTTGTAACAGCTGATTTAACAAAGATGAGCATCTCTCTCTCACTCTCTCTCTCTCTCTCTCTCTCTATTGTTCTCTTTGTGACTTTTGGCTATTGCCTAAGCTCAATGAAACTCTTAAAGGTTTTTTATGAGGCAATTAGGGAGATCAAAACGGCTATGACAAGAGTCGTTTACACGCTCACTCAGGATGACTTCAATGGGGATTTTCAGAAGTTCTTAGAACGGTGCATCAACTGCATTGCAGCCGGTAGAGATTACTTCGATGAGGACTACAGTTTAATATGTATACCATCAATAAAGGTGTTCATACGAAAATAGTATAAGTTATTGGTGAAGGCATATCGTTACTTTAATATTTTCTTTTACTGTTCAATACATATTTTCATACTTGTTGATGTGATTCTTGTCAGTGATTCTTGTCAGTGTCATGATCATTATCATCTCTGTTTCCAGGAATAGACAACGCTGCTTGTATTTTCTTATCACATTTTACTATTCTATTAGCGTTTATTCAAATATATTTTTTTAATATTCAATAAAAAATAAATAAATAAAGCTAGCTTCGCCCGGGAAAAATGGAAACAGTCAGATCCTATGAACAAACACAAATAATTGTGTCTCTCTGATATACTCGTGTGCTGCGAGTATCAAGACATATATTATGTGTACATTGCTTCTAAACAAGTAAACATATTATGAGGATAAAGCAGATTTGGATAAAGTGTAAAATACAAGACAACACATTTATTTGCTATTAGTTATGATATCCTTGTCATAATACAAAGAGCAGTAATTTTTATAATGCGACCGCGAGTAGCCAATTATAGAAACGATGTTTATCATGCTCATGTTCTTTACGGATAAACTTGAAATTTATTTCTTAACGCCTAGAAAATAGTATTTTCCATTTATTTAAATTAAGATAAGAGTAAGCTTTTTTCTTAATCCGCTCGCAATATGAAAATAATCTATTTTGATCTTTCCTGATGTTTTCCTAAAACATGATTATTCCGTGAAATCTACAACTTGTCAAGGTTATTTCAAATACTTAGAGACCTAAGTAATAGTTTCATCTTAAATAGCGTGTTAGGTGAGATATATTTCGCTATATTGAATGTATTTATTTATATTCAAAGTATAATTTGAATTATAAATAAGTTTATAAAACTAAAAATGCTTCCAAATATATTAGAAATATCCTATTATAGATATAATATAGATGCTCTACAAATATTATAAAGCAGCAGAAAATGTGAGTATTGATTTCTATATTTGTAAAAGTGAATGTCTCTCGCTAAATATTAAAAATATATTTCTATTGTTTCGTACAAAATATATAAAAGTAAAAGAAAATACACTGAGAATGAATAAAATAAGCTATTTGTGTAGACGTATGTCCCTTTCAAGAACTTATGTATTTTTCAGCTAACATTTACCGTACCAAAATCTATGGTATTACCTATAAAACTACTTCTATCAGATTTAAAAGTAATTGTCATACTATATAAATAATATAGTGTGTGTATGGGTGTGCATGATTTTATATATATATAAATATATATATATATATATATATATATGTAAAGGTAAAATTAGTGTAGAGGTAAAAAGTAGTGTTTGTGTGTTTGTATACATTTTCCTACCAAACTGTCCTGGCAATTTTCAGTCTACAGACATGACATATGACATAAAAGGTACACAGAATTGGAAAAATCTTCTGAATTGGTTTTCGCCCAGAAATTCGGCTTTCAAGTGTTGATAGTTCTACGTTTTGACCGTTGAACTTTCTATCAATATCCTCCGCCAATTTTGGGTCGAAACACTTTAAATTTTAGAGGAATATTACTAGGACATGGATCAAACATTTTAATATGAGTTCATCCCAAAATAATAAATGTTCAGGGGTAAAAATGTGTTCAAACTTTTAACAAATTTGATCTGCTGTCTCTACAAAATTACTAAGCCAAATTTTGCTCTGAACATTTGAAATTTTATTAAGACACAGGACCAACCATGTAATCGGGTCTTAGCCGGAAAGTTGGCTGCTAAGGGGTCAAAGTACCAAAATTTTGATTTTAACGTTCTCTAGCAAACTATTCAGCGAAGTTTGGGTCTAAACATTTGACATTTTACAAATAGTGTATTCAGACATGCAGCAAACGTCTTAATCAGTTCCAGGCGAACATTTGGCTGCCAAGAGGTCAAAGTTAAAAGAGTTGACCATTACAAACACTCCCAAACCACTCCACCAATTTTGGGTCTAAACACTTGACATTTTTGATGAAGTTTTCCTGGCCATATGTCAAATTTTTTAATATATATGTGTACACACACACATACATACACACACACCCACACACACACACACACACATATATATATATATATATATATATATATATATATATATGCATATAAACTTGTGAACAGAACATACGGCCAGAGCAAAGCTAGCAGTTCAGCCCGACTTTCCTCGGGCTCTATGTACTGATCATTACTTCATGTGCATATATATATATATATATATATATATATATATATATATATATATATATATATATATATATATATATATATTAAAACGTTTAAAACATATCCAGGTAACCTGCATCTAAGATTTCCAGTGTTTAGACGCCAAATTCGCGGAAGCGTTTAGTCGAGTCTGCAAGAGTAAACTGTTTCAACTTTGACCTGATGGCAGCCAACCCAACTCATTAAAAAGTTTGCTGCATGTCTGAATACGCTTTATGATAAATTTCAAATATTTAGAACTCAAAATTGGCCGAATCGTTTGCTAGAGATCGCAAAGATCAAATCTTGTTAATTTGGCAGCAAAATTTTCGGCCAAAGAACGGTTAAAAAATGTGCCCAATATCTGAATACATTTTATGTAAAAATTCAAATGTTTCGACTTAAACTCCGCTGAGTAATTTGGTAGAGTCCGCATAGGTCATTTTTTAACTTCGCTCCTAATTTTGATCTCTTAACAATTATTGTTTTGAGCTCAAATAATCTATAAACTTTGATCGATATCCAAGTAATTGATCCAAAAGCTCAATTGTTTAGACTCGAAATTAGCGGGGGAAATTTGGTAATGTTTTCAAATCTTTGAATTTAACGTGTTAACAGTTTTTATATTTCTAGCCAGTAACCGATTAGAAAAAAATCCCAAACTTCCCTACCCCTTATCTCAAATCTCAAGTCTGTAGACTGAAAATTGAAGTTTTGTAGGAAAATGTACACACACAGACAATTTCACTTATATATATATATATATATATATATATATATATATATATAACGAGAGAGAGAGTGAGAGTGGGAGAGTGGAAGAAAATTATAGATGTGACAGAGCGCGAAAGAGAATGAAGGTATGAGAGGGGCGTGAAATAGAAACACACATGTACAGATAGGAATGATTTAAGTTTCGTCAAATAAGGGCATGCTTAAAAGTGTGTTCTTTTTTAAGCAGGAAAAAAACTTAAATATTTTCTAAGTGAAATGAATTTGATTGGTCAAAGTTCTCGTGTTGAGAGATTTAAACTACAAGTGAAACTGTAACTTTAAATTGCGAGATTAATAATGGCGTACTAAGAAAGAACGTTTAAAAAGGAAAGGGTAAGCATGTTAAATAATTCAGTTTTTATTAGATGCGGACAAATAATTAATAGAACTATTGTGTGGGTCAGATAAAATTTTATGTCTTATTTACAAACAACACTTTTTTAATTCGTTTACTTTTTTTTTTGTATATGTAGAGATGCTAAGCCGATTTCCTGTAACTATTTGAATGCAGATAGTACAACAAGAAGGAACTTCATAAACACACAATTGGCAGTCAATTTTAATATTCTTCTTAGTGTAGCACGTGAGTATTTGTCTTTGGTTACACTGATAATGATAGTTGCATGAAATATATATTTACGTGTAGTTACGTTATTGTTTCACACTATAATTATTTGTTTTTATTTTAGATTCAGAATGAAAACAAATGCTGAAAGTGCATTCATAAAAAGTTAAATCCGAGTAAAATTAAAGCGTATTTCAATTAAATCGTCCACATTGTGTTTCATTTTCAATATTAATAAATTAATAGAATGTAAAATTAATAATTTATTCAAATACTATGATCTTCCAATTCGTCATAAAACATTAACAGTTTATCTATTAATCAATTTGGATTACAATAATATTCTATTGTTTTTTTCCGACCGTCAAATCGAAGTAATTCCAAATATACGAAGTAATTCTCATAACTTTGTTTGAAAACAAAATCAACTTTGCAAGCTTAAATGCGATTACAAACGAGAAAATAAAAGCATAAACTCGCAAGCAAAGTCACATGACGGGATTATCAAAACATATATTTTCTATTCATATAATTAATTACACAAATTTCTTGAGCCTTTTTTTCAAAATTTTATTTTTCAATAAAAGTAACTGAAAATCGGAAAAACATAACGTTTTGTTGTTTATTCTGCTATAAATCCATACAATAAAGTTTTTTTCCATATTTCTAAGAATACATTAATATTTTTCTTGGACTGATCTGAAAGAACGAACGGAAATATTTGCTCAACTTTAATCTCTTCACAAAAGCTTGTTTACATATTTAAAACGAAAGAAAGGAAATAACAAAAATATATCTCAATATTACTAATATTTCGATGTCGGGATACGCACACACACATATATGCTCGTATTCACACTCACACAGGCATTATTCTGTTAAACAGAAAGATTGAAGCTATGTTTATTTACCTTTCTGACATAATTCATTCCAGATTTAATAATACTGGATCGTAATTGTATGTATTCATATTCATATATAAATTTATATGAACTTACAGACATCAAAACATGATTAATTTCTGATAACAAAATATTATCTCACACAATGAAATACACTTTTACACACTGTTATCAGTTTTATTCTCAGTAAAATTTTGTTTACGCATTATTTATATTTTCTATTATTTCTGTAAATAAGGGGATGATTCAATTCACTCCGTTTATAATTAAAAAAGTAATATAAAACATAAGAATTAATTTTATAACAATTTGAAGGCAGTACGTGTAGGTTTCAAAGCTTGTAGGCTTTTTTCCTGTAATTAAAACACGAGTTCATCCATTTTATATAAAAAAAAGCAAATACTTACTGAAGACTGCAGACATCACATAAAAACGTGTTTTGAGTTTTAATGAGAGACTGGAATGTGGTCCATGATCACGATGTAGATTAATTGACTAAACATCCATGGGTACTAATCGAGATCATAGTGCTGTTTTATTTTGTGAATTGCTAAATACGTTTGATTTTATCGAAGAATTTCGAAATAGTAAGCCACGTGATCTAGTGGGGAGTTGGACATGCAGACGAGGCCATACTCCGGTACCACCTTTGAGATATATCGATCGGTTCTTAGTTAGCCGAGTCGATAGATTGATCAAGGTTTCATAACATAGTTTACTCTGATCGTGACTTGTTCATTTACGGGTAAACTTGCGCTAGAGCTACACCTAAATTAGCCGGATTCAGGAAGTTCAAAAAGTCGTGTTTAGATGGAATAACTACAGTGACGGGATACGATTAACCTACACCGGGAATTGACGAGTAATGCAATCAGGAATAAGTGGTGTACCATAACATATGCAGCTACTAGTTCTTTAAAGCCGATAATAGCTGACGAATCAATCTAGAATCTAATACATTTAAATTGATACTAGAGTCTTTTTTTAGATCACGCAGTTACGAAAGGGGATAGTGCTAGCTTTAATGTGATTAAAGACTCTCTTGCTTCATTGCTCATGAAAAAGCATCAAACTCTAGCTGTTAAAGGTAAATTAAAAAGAATGCTTCGGAAGGTCAAAAAAACATGGCTTCTCATCTGCGTGTATGGTGTTGATCGGTACATCGAACGTATCCCATTGTCGGGTGGGCATACCGTAAGCGCAAACGAAGCCATCTATGGGCTTTCTTATCGTACTTTCAGAAGCCTTTTTCTAGCGAACTCATTAAGCCCTTTGAACAGTAACGCACATAGTTGACTTACTTATGTCGTCTTTCGGTTACCAAAACGGCTAGGTTCGTAGGTAGTGAACGAAAGGTGAATTCATCGAAACCTTAAAGTGGGACATCTTCACAAATTTCTGGGGATGGACGGTCTGCGCTACGAAAGGTGTTTGAATTGTTCTCAGGTGTGTTTCCTTGCTGACTGATATATTTAAACTCATACTTTAAACATGGCTCAATTCCACAGTAATTTACTATTAACTTCGTAGATCTGTTGCGAAAAAAGGTGGTTTATATGTTATCGAGTTTTAATGATATTTACCACAAGTTTTAAGATTTGTGTCAAGCTCCTTTTCAATCATCACAGTTTGATCTGGCTCATCTGATTATTATCAAGCGAAGCTGTGCAACGAACGGCAGAACAATTAATGATAATCTGCATTCAATACGCTTGATTTATAAAAAATCGACCTGAAGCCCTGCTGATCAATCTAGTCCAAGGCCTTAAATAGGTTTGACTATCGTACTTTGGAGTTTCCTCGACGAATGCTCTTGGTCAGAAATTTAACGTACATTCACACAACGCGGTACTGGTAAAAGGAAATGACCATCTGCCGAATCACTTAAGTTTATTCCAATCATATGGTGAAGGTTGTACTTTGTAAGCAATGTTCTGTGCGCTCACTTTTTACCTTTCCATTAAAGATGTCGTAATCCAAATCGGGTTTACACCGTAAACCTTTTGCTGGGTTCTGAAACGTAGTCCGCCCATACCGACTATGTAACAGTGCTTGTTACAAACTAGGTCGAGATTAGTATAGTCGGCATAGAAGCCAAATTGTATGTAAACATAAGATGACCCATAATCATCTGTGACATGTCGACTCTTCAGGGGTCCATTATCTGGATTGAAACTCTGCATATGGTTTGGTCCTGACCTTCATCTGACGAAAGATTGTTCTGAGGTCCTGAAACCGGTGTATCCTCCAACTCTTCTGTGGATAGGAAAAACTCGTTTGTTAAACGGGAGATCAGATATGTGCGTTTCGCAAATCAATCATCTCTTTTAATACAGTTTTCTGATAATTTTCTCTCACGTCGAATATACTGTTATTTTTGCAGCGTTTTTTTTATGTTCTTGTGGATTGGGAAGGCCCGTATTATCTGCCTCAGTTATTTTCATTCTTCTTATTATCATTATTTTAAGATTTGTTCACATCCTCTTCGGCTCTACTATCTTGATCGATTGCGCACACAATTAATAGATGAGCATAGCTTTTTGAAATAAAACAATAAGAAATCCTATCCGGTTTTGACCGTGAACGCCTCCGCAGAATAGGCATACAGGTTGCCTCAAGGTGAGTATTTCTTCTATTTCGAATGTCGTCACGCGTCGAAGTTTCTTTATACGATAAAGGAAAGACTTTAGTGTTATTTAAGGAGACTGTTAGGGATAATTGAGGGTGCCACTTCGTTCTATCTGGCCTTTTGTGCCGAGGTCGGTTTTTTAGGTGTCTTTTATGGTTGATGCCTCAAAATGCATCATAGGTTGTAAAAAGAGACTAGGCGCGGCTGGATTTACGAGTTCGACTATTTTTAAGGGGTGCGGATTTTGTGAGTTGAGACTTTGTCATGCCTCGTTTATTGTTGCATTATTGGACTGCTTGTAGAATTTCTTGCAGGTTTCTTGGTCTGCATAATCAACGTTTTAAGTCAGTTAGTCATGGAACGATGTTTTTATAGTTCTTGGTAAAATATATATGTTTATCAATGTATTGTATAAATGTGATATTGTATTGACACTAGTATGAAAGTTGGATCTCTTTAATTTAGTAATAGTTGTTATGACCGTCATTCATTCCAAACCAAAAGTTTCGATGCTTTATTATTTCATAAAAATAGTAATGATTTTATTAACAATATGATACTTACACTCATTCTAGAAAACATTGCAACATAACCTATTTAAAAGCTAGGATCATGGTTTGACAATTTCAACAGCAGGACACAAATAATAGGCTAGCAAAGAGTGCATTTTGTCTTTTAAAATAAGTTGCTGTTTCTGCGATAAACCACAAAATAAATAATGATAAAGTGCATTCCGTATCAGTTCAAACCAAATTATTTTTCATAAAGAAAAAGTCTTAAAGAGATGCACGTGAGGTAAAGATGGTAATTAACATACGTGGTTATGGAATAACATAGATCTAAGATAGAAATGTAAAGTCGTGAATCCGTAGAACCATGTTACATGTAGTTGTCCTGTAATTTTACAGTTGTGTCGTAGCATCACACGGGTTTTTTATATAGGTTTAAACAGTGTTAAAGTTGAAATTATTCTATGCAGGATAAAATTCATGGTCATTAGCAAAAGATATATTTTAGAAAAAGACATAGAGGTACGCTTTGCTATGGAGACAATACCCATTTTAAATAATCGTAAATATAAAATAGGCATGTATATAACGGTTTCAGTTTGACGACAAAATATGTAACGAATCTGGAATTTTTTGCAATTATTATCATTCATCATTATTGTATATTTTTCCTGGCAGAATATATTGTTTTACAATGTTGATGAGCTGATCCCATATTTTATCCAGCCACAGTTGTTTTCTGTTGTATCCATTTGACACGGACAAGATTAAATGATCATGAATCCTGTTACATGTACACTGTGTGAACTAAAGCTATCTTCTTTATAGAGCTGCCTATTTGTAAAAAAATACTGCATATAATCGTTTTGTTTGGAATAATAAAACGTTATTAGTCTCCCATTTTACAATAAGATAATCTATAATATAAATATTACTTGTTTGTTAAAATGTATGTATGTATGTATGTTTATACGTCTGCCTAAAATTTCGACAGAGGTGACGGGTGTTCAGGAGATCTGTATCGTTTTGAAGTTCCACGCTTCGGACAACTATTGAAAAATTTGCCAAGAACATTTCTTCCATCATTCTTAGCTAGGGACTTTTCTACAAAGAGATGTCGCTTTTTCCGACGATATTTTCAAAAGTATCTTCTCTTTTCTATTGACTACCCTTAATTAAAACATTCGCCACATTCGGGTTTGCTATGGACGCAATGGCAAAGACGTCACTTTTTCACGTTCCTTTCCTCCGTCACAGTATGGGTTCGGGCCTGTTTAACCTACTACCCCTTGTTTTTTTGCTTATCACACAACTCCAAAGACCCGAGCAACGCCGGGTATCTAGACTAGTATATAATATTAATCTCACCTGTCCGTTTAAATGTATGTATGTATGTGTGTGTATGTATGCATGTATGTATGTGTGTATGCTTAAAACTTTCGACAGAAGCGACGAATGTTCATGAGGCCGGTATCATTTTGAAGCTCCACGTCTCGGACAAGAAATATCGAAAAATTAGCCAAGTACATAAATTGTTTCACCCTCAACTGATCAGTTTTCTACAAGGAGTTGTCGATTTTTTGCGCGGCATTTGTGCAAGGCATTGTGTCATGTTCGTCTCGTTGTAGCGGTAAGACGTCATATTTGTTTTACTTATTTTTCCTTCCTCGCGTCATGAATTCGAGCCTGCCCTCCTACTACCATATTTTTGCTCAACCCACACCTCCAAACACCCAGACAACATCAGGAACCTGGCTAATTAAAAAAAAAAACAAATGACAGAATGGGATTGTAAAGGACAGCTTTGACTAATAACTTAAAATGTAATATCTGGGATTGAAGGATTGAGATGGTAATAGGCATTGATATTTATTTCTACGAAAAGCTCAGCAATGAGAAGTTCTTATGTTAAACACCATTCAATACAAAGACGGCTCCAAGGATATGTTTTACGGATTCACCAACTTAAAACTGTTAGGCATCTTTGCAATCTGGCAAAGAAATTCAGAGTTGTTTATTTTTCAATGACATAAACTGAACCGTATAACTTAATACACATTCGGTAAACATAAATTAAGAGAAAAATAGATTAGAAACTGACATATTAAAATTTGTCCACAGAATTTTACGTTATATATGCAATTGGAAATTCAGTTATGCCACATGTTAACCAGAAAACGAATAATTAAGTTTATGTGGGAAATTATTCGAAACCTAAAATCAGTTTACTACTTTGTATTTGACATAATGGGTGTAATATTCTCATAGGAGACGCGTTGTTTTGTAATTTTTTTTCTGCAATAAAAAATGAAATAGACGCACCTGTTGTTACATCGAATTATTTTATTTTAATAGAAATGGATATTTCGAAAACATAATTCTTTAAAAAGGCAAATAAACATTGAGAATCATGAGTTTATATTCACACGTTGGTTCATGAATAACGCGATGTGTAAAGGTCTTATTAACAATAAAACTTTATCTTTCTGACAACTTTTAAGTAAAAGGTTATGCTTTTCATCAACTGAATTATTAAAACGACGGTTCTGATCGTAGCTGTTATTCCAAAACGTTTGGTAAGTTATAACCTTCAATATTCCGTAGATGTATACTGTCAGACTCGGGAACTTTTATTGAATTAAAAACGGAACCGTTTTTTTTTTTTAATTTAAGTTATTTTGCATTGGGAATTTAATCTTCAAGCGTAAGACTAATTTTAATAGGAACTGAATTTTACGTAGTACTTTTTCTGTTACGTCACTGAGTTTCACATAAATTTGTCGTGCCCAATATAATACACGGTTGAAATTATATCGACAGGCCGGTTCTACAAATCACAAGCAATGCCAGAACAAAATAATTTATTTAGATATTTTTTTTCCAAAATTAGAGTCGGATCAATAACGTTTAACTGTATTAATTTTACCATTAAACATGCCATTTTAATATTTTCAACAAAGCTTCATTTTTCTATAAAAAGAGAAATAGAAATCAATTTAATTTGAGAGTAAAATTTTGGAACGCGAATCCAATAATCATATAATGTGAATTAGAAAAAAACATCAAATATAAATGCAAATTAGAACTACGAACATACAATATGGCGGCTAACAAACAGTGAATCTACAGAATGGAGAATATGTCAGGATTAACCAATTAAAATACACCCAATTCCTGTTTGGCTGAGTGGCCGTCCAGTAAACGTACAATATCAAAATCTTGAAAACAAAAAAAAGTACAGAAAATAGTGCACGTTTAACTGAACGTAAACAATAGCTCTTTTACTAAGAATATCTCCGAAATACCGCATAACTGATAGCATGATGGAAAAAGGTGACGTAAAATAAATAGAAATTGTTGAAAGTCAACGGAATCGATACATACTCTATGTATAGGTTAATGCTTTTTATCTGTCCTAATACGATTAGATGCGCACGTGCATATTTGGATTATGAAAGATAAAAAGTTTACTTTATAATAACACTAGCGGAGGTACCCGGCGTTGCCCGGATTCTTAGAGGCGTGTGTGGTAGGTGGGTGGTAAAATAAAAAGTGAAAAAAAAGCAAAAAAGGAAACAATAGTAGTAATCGCGTTTTCGCGTTTTTACAATTATTTTTTATTATGGGAAAACAGAAAGCATAAATAAGGAAAAAATGATTTTAAAAAATCAAAATAACGGCGTAAATAACCTTGTACAATCCCAAACCGGTGTTTCTACGTACTGTTCCTTGTGAACGCATCCGCTGCGGTTTAAATGGGGAGCGGGGAAAGTAGGAATCTAATAGAGAGAACAGGTGTTGCAACTTCCATTGAATCTAACCGATTTTGGCAGTGAACTCTCACCGGAAAAATATAAGAATGTGCTAATTTCGAGGAAATTTAGAAGTAATAGGCCTATAGCACACCGCAGATAATGTGCTACAGTTTGTAAGCATTACATGCACACGTAATTTCATGATTTTAAATCCTATTAAGGTGAAAGTCGGAGGGGGAAAATGAGTTCATTTTATTTATATAGAGAATAAGAGAAGATTATTACTTTTGTCGCACGCGAACACTTATTTAACACTTATTTATATTGTATTAAATGAATTGCAAGATACTTAAAAAGGAATGGCTTCTAATTTTCGAATCATATATATATATATCAAATTTCAATTCAAAAGTTTTAAAACGCATATTCTTGTTTTTTCTCACAAGAGTATGTGTTACAGGTCTATTTCGTCAGCAATCCTCAACAAACAGTAAAACAATACTATCATTGTATTATTCTATCCTGCTATAACTGGAAAACATTACACATAGAATATTTACAAGAAAACCATAAAAGCATAAATGCACACACACACACACACACACATATATATATATATATATATATATATATATATATATATATAATATGTAGCATTTTGCAGGTATACTTTTAGAGATAGATATTTCCATATCAAACCATATTCTATACTATCATACACATACTCAATCATTATTTGAGAACATTCGGAACTACACAACTGAATAGGTTTTTCAAATTTGCAAAATATCGACGATAAATTTTCATCGGAATATTGAACATTGATTTTAATCTTAAAACAAAACAAAATCTACAAAAAAGACTTGTGCATATAATAAATGTGTGAATCTAGCGCGAAGTATGAAATGCACAAATAAAACTGAAAACATAAAACATTCATTCACATTGTCCTTAAGTATAGCAAATCACATAAATCAGTATATTGGCTCTTCTTTTCATTTTAGCGCCTCACATTTGACTTTGGTAATTCTATTAATGCTTCCTGTTTTCCTCTTAGAGTTTATTTTATTCTGACGTTTAATATGTATATGTATTTTTGTCTCTCAGACATATGAATATGGTGTTTTTACTTCCCCATATAGCTTTATTTCTGACGTGTTATTGATTTCTACTACTTGTTTAACTGAAAAAACGTAATTCCTTATTTTTTGCGAGTCCTGTTTGCAAGAATAATTTTCATTTGCTATGCGGGTCTACAAATAAGCAACCCCTCATTTTTGACAAGCGGACTTGTTTGTGCATTGCATTTCTCTCAATGTTTTAAAGGTTATTAACTGGTGTTAGTTTGTTACATTTACTTTGTTGTTGTAATATTATATCACTTATTATTATTATTATTATAATTATTATTATTATTATTATTATTATTATTATTATTATTATTATTATTATTATATATTACTTAGTCCTATATTCATCGCTTTATATTCTCATTAAGATCTGTGCGAATTCTTAAACTAAATTATATTTTCGTTAATTCCGTTTGCCCCCCCCCCGGTCATTTAAACTTGTTTTTTTTTTCGGTTATATGGTTACATTTTGTGCTAGCATAAATTTTCGAGTGTTTTCTTTCATTGTCTGCTATTTGCATTTTTATGTTGTAGTAAGTTATATATGAATGTTTTCTGAAATGCTCCCTCGTTTTTAAATCGGTTACTTCAAAATACACATGACGTAATTTGATTGAAAAGCATATTTCCATAAATCGATCTCCTACAACATTGTCCACGTTGTATTTGCTTTTATGTGCATAAACGTTTTTCTTATCGTGTGTTGGTATTTCGATTTCTTTACTAATAATTCTGACTTTGTGTTGGTACCTGTGGCGTGAAACTTTCAATTATATCTAGGGTCTCCTCATGTAATCGGAAGCTATCCTGTGTCATCCACCATGCATTTTTAAAATCCTAGTTCGTTCTCTCCATGATTTTCCAGAGTGTGGTTCTCTCTGCCAGTCTATTTGTATTTTTATTATAAAAAAGAGTGGCATTCTTCACATAATTTTATGACACTTCGTTTACTTTGAAGTCTGTAACTCATTTGTTGTGGAATATCACCGTTCTATTGTATACACCCAACGAACAGGCTATTTGTTTTTAAATTATTAAGTGTATGACTCGTGCAGTGAAATCGTGAAATATCTGTTTCATTTATTTATTTATTTTTTTTTATTAACGTGATATATTTGTCTTGTTGCATTTATAATTTTTAAATGATGCCTTCGAAATTAAGTAGTATTTTCTGCTGAGTTTTACTTCTGTTGTTAAATCCGTGAAATTCCCATTCTTATTTTTTAATGTTTTTATTGCGTTTATATAAAGACAATGGTATGCGCAGATAAATAGAAAGAAGAGGATGTTTGACCTTGTCAAAGAAGGAATATGCCTTGGAAAGTTATGTAATGACACAGAAAAAGCGAGCATCAAAAATGGCATTCTTAAAGTATTCTCCGTCTCGTCTTCTATCTCGTTCAGTCCTTGAAAACATTAGAAATGCCATATAATGGCATCTACGCAAATACGCATATATAAAGTGCATTCTGTTAGAGGATACGAACAAAAATATACGTTACAGAAGTATGTAGTTTATTCTACCAATAAGTTTTTTGTCAGGTTTATACATATGGAATTTCGGTTATTTACAATTGTTTATATTATAGAACTACCCACCCTTTTACTTTCTATTGTGGAATGTTTCTCGCGAAGTGCATCGAGTTCATGCATTAATTCCCTTATTTTTTTAATTTTAGAGAGATATATACATTTTGGATTGCTTGAAGAGTTATGTTGAGAAATTTATTATTAGAGGTTCCCATAGGCTCAATCTACTGATAAGTGTGGTATTAATCGATGATAAACAGGAGTCGCTGATTACAACTTTTTTTCTTAGATTGGTAATAGGAAGGGAGATGTATAGCGCCACCATAAACCCCACAACGCAATGGGGTCTGCAGAGCAGTCAACGGAGGAGATATTCTGATTGTTTTAGTAGATTTTCCTGTGAATTTTAATTATATCTTAAAACGTTTTAATCTAATGTTTGTAATTTCAGATAGAGATGAAGTGATATTTGTGTGCACCATGTAACGCTCATATCAAACCCCCGCCTAATAGTACTTTCAACGATGTAAGAGGCGTATCAGAAATGTTCTCGTAGGGCGAAGACACTAATTTTCATAGTGTTTATATCCTGCATAAGTAGGCACCGCAGATTAAGATGTTTATCTTTTTCATCACCTATGCTATCATTTCCGAAACCCTTTCCCAGAAATGTCACCTCAACTATTACTTTTTTAAAACTATTTTAATAAGTGATGATGCGGTTCCAATTTATCGTAAAAACCTTGAAATGCTTTGACCCTGTAATTGTCACCTCGCTTGTTTAAAGAAAAATTACATTCGGATTATGTTACGGAGATGCAAATATTGTCAGAATGCTCAGCAGTAGTAGGGACTTCAGGTCAGGCATCCTATCATTGAAAAGGGGGTTAAATTTATTCGGTTACTAACTAAGGTAATACAGCATTAGCACCTCATTCTTTCAAATCTCTTTACCTATATATTCCCTGGTCCATTCTATTATGTATTTATTTTTATTTTTCACGCGCCTCCAGGCTTATAATGTATCTTATATATATATATATATATATATATATATATATATATATATATATATATATATATATATTATTTCAATGGTAATAATTAATTATTAATTAATAATTACTACGTGCATAAAAGATGACTTACTTTTATGAACGTAGTAATTATTAATTAATGATTAATATTTAAATAAAATAATAAAAGTAAATACGTCCTAAAAATGTGGGCGAAGACAAATGTAAACAAAGGGCAAATAACTCCTCTTTTTATAATGTAAATTCTCAGGGAGCGGAGTAAATAGAAAGAAATTAATCGGTAATAATGTTTTTTTTTTAATTCAACAATCTTATATATATATATATATATATATATATATATATATATATATATATATATGTGTGTGTGTGTGTGTGTGTGTGTGTGCGTGCGTGTGTGTGTGTTTATTTTTATCACCGTTTTATCTGCTTAGTTACAGATGTTTCGATGTTAGATACGTTTACGATCCAGCAGCCTCGTCAGACCTTACAGACCTTACAGGGTTTCTGTAAGGTCTGACGAGGTTGCTGGATCATGGTGCAACATCCGAAACATATGTAACTAAACAGATAATACGGCAATAAAAAATAAAATCCATATTTGCTCTGCAATAGTATTTAGCACTCATTTCACGATTTTTCTAATTACCAGTTTTACTAAATATATATATATATATATATATATATATATATATATATATATATATATATATTAAAAAACTTTTACTGAACAAAATGACAACAAAGTATTTTAAACCCAAGCGCCAAAAATTATTGTCAGTACTCAATGCATGTTTCAAAATATAATCAGTCGATTGTTTATCAATAACGTCAATTCCTATTATCATTCCGATTAGAGTTTTTATTATCAAAAAATTCTAGTAACATAAATGATAAAGTTCTTGTATAGTGGTTAAATTCATGACTATCTATTATTTCCTACACTCTTAGCAATTTTCCAGAAATTGAGTATTTCTAATTTGTGCGACTCAATGCGGTTTCTGCTGAATACGATTTGTGGTTACTTCACTGCAACTATTTAAGTCGTAAAATTAGTTGTAGCTTCAATATGTTTTATTTAGTGTTACTGAACTTATGTCTAATATGTGTTCGAGATGCAAGCTGGTTTTGGATGATGGCAGCTGTGCAAGTAGAAGTAAAACATTTAGACATTTAGGTGCATTCGATGCAATCGCTGCTTTTAATCATTTAGTGGACTCATTTGGGCACTGTTCCACAGAAAAAGAAAGCCTACTACTTCATGAGACATTTTGGATGTGATTTCTGATTATGTCCTAGTCAGACTTCCTGAAGTATTTTTAAATATACAATAAGTAAAAAAAAAATGTATTTGCGTAAATAGCTTACCACTTCTTCACTGTGTTTGTTAATACTGACTCTAGAGTAAAGACGATCGATTCATTTGTCTAAACGCTAAAGTGTCCGTAAGTGAAATGAAAAAAAAAATGAGGCCATGAGTTTGAATAATGAGACCATGTGTTTCTGATACCTTGCTTATTTACTAACATCGTAAAAATGTATTATTTTACTTGGGTTTTAAATCCTACTGTATTAATTTTCCTAAAATTACATTTTTTTTTTCTTTTAGAAGTTTAAAACTATTAATTCTATATGCTATAGGGAAGTATTGTTCCCATACTATTTTCACTAGGAACTTTTATATCAACGCACCGAGGCTGTCTGAACAAAAGAAACACTATTACGATATTACATGAAGTGTGCGAGCGATTATGAAAAACTAACACATAATGCATAAATGTCATATTTAAATCAAATTGACTGTCAGACAGGTCGGAGATTTTTTTTTTTTATTATTTTTGGTGACGAATGGAAAGTACATAGCCGGGTGAAGCAATTAACACTCAGGAAACCACAACATGCATCAAGTTTTAAAAATGTCTGAATGACCAGCATATGATTGTCTCATATTGTTTAATCTGTCTTTACTTTTATTTTCTTTACTCCTAGCTATTATTTTGTTTTTTTTTAATAATTTTCATTTTGTACTAGCTTGCCCCCTCTCACAAATTGTTCATATTTGTCTTACTTCTTTTTAAGAGGATGTGTTATCGAATAATTATAGCATTTGTTCCTTACGTTGTTTGGCGTAAGTGTGAGTTGATTTATGCTTTGTCGTAATTCTGCAATGCAGTGTATTGATTCCGTAATGTATCGCCATATTACGCATTGAAATAAAACATATTTCTTAAAATCCATTTGAATTATTCTAGTTCGAAAAATAAATCAAGTGTATTTAGGTGATTTTGTAATATTTTGCCATACCTACCACTTAAAAATATCTATTTTAGATGCATACGAGCACAAAAACTTTCAATTCATAGTTGTGTTTCTTCTAATCTCAGTGTAAATTGGTTTGGGCGCAACATATGCATGCTAGTATACCGGAAATAGATTCTAAACACGAGTTGACGAAACTCGTTTCTTCGTATTTAATTTTGTCCTATTGGTATATGATTTCTAGTTTTTCTCTCATATTTACTTAAGAGGTAGATTAATAAAGAGCATAAGAGAGAGGAGAAATGGGTACAGGTTATTTTTGTAGTCGATTTCCTCTTGCATGGAGGTGTTATGGACGAGATATATTGCGCATGGTCTTAGTAGAAGAAATGGGGTGGCTGAGTGTCTGATTGTTCAAACTAAGAAGCTAGCTGGCTGGGGGTGCGCTTGTTACATGGAAATAAGAATAATGTTAGATAAGTGAAAATGAGATTAGGATAAGCCTAGAATCGAACCCCACAGGCAAAGTTTAAAAAATGGAATGTTAGAAATAAAGGCTTTTTTAAATTCTTTTAGAAATCTGAATATTAAATATGTCAGTAAACGAATGAGCAATGCAAATTAAATTATATTGTTTAATAATATGTTAGATTAGAATTGAGGATTCTTTTGTTTGCCAAAAGTGTGTTTGGACAAACATAGGAAATTATTCACGTTTGCAAACATACTTCTGACGTCACAGACAAAGGATATTTCTGCATATAGGATACTATGGGTTCGGTTTTTAGTCAGTCATGAGAGTCAAAGAGTTGGACAATAAGTACGCAGTCGGTTGGTCAGTTGATGAGTTGGAGTCAGAGCCCCTTGGATGCAGAGGGAGAGGAGTAAACCAATGTAGCCATTCCAGTTGAATTCCTGGCGTCATCGACCGGCCGATAAGATTAATGAGGAAGTAATTATCATGCTGTAACTGTTGTCTTGTGTCATTCTTCATACCGAACGAAAGGTAATTGTGTTTATCATATTATAATGGGCATTGTAAACCCTTTCTAGTTATGTGTCCTATCTCCATCACAAGTAATGTCTATAAATGCCTCCTCTCCTCTGTGTTTAGAACTGTGTATCATATCACCCTCTCCTCTAATATGTGTTAAAAGAACTGTAATATATCTTCTCTCCCTCATCATCACTATCGCTATGTCTGTATTACATGAGTCCCGTTATGTATGTGCTCCAATATGAATTCAGCGTCATCTTTAAATATATACACCATAATATTTGCTGGCAGAAGTTTTAATTATTTTACATATAAAACTAAAACATACGTGTTGTTTAAGAAGAACTGTGTTTATCTACCTTTTATTTATCATGTTCTAGTTTAGTATGTTTTTGCGAGAGAAACGGTGTTTTTATGGCGATCTTACTGTTCTGGACATTTCTTTCACAAGGACTGTCATTGATATCAATACTTATTTCATAACGACCATCTGGCATTATATTGTATGAGGAGTTTTTGACATTAAACTAAAATTAAATAATATTTAAGAATCAAAACACACAGTCTCTTAGTGCTACGACGCTCAATAGATTATATGTAGGTTTATCTCATATTTTATTTTTCTATTATATGTCCATATTTTTCAAAGGAGACATTCCATGACAATAATCTATCGCGTTTTAAAATAATATCGTCATATTTATTATAATTGTGTGTGCTTTTAAATACATCATTTAACTTAATTGGAATGTATCTTGTCGTAACGTTTGCCTTTCGTTTATTAGAGAATCCGTAACTAATCCGTCGTCAGCATGAGACTGAAAACAATTAAACTGTGATTTTCGTTGCAATATGCTTTGTGTCTGAAGCGAATGTGACAAAGTCAATTTGACTGATATGCATTGGAAGGCATAATGTCATTAATAGTCGCTTTCTGTTTATTATGCGACACACGGAGCCATCGTGAATTTTCTTGACTTTCTAAGTGAATGTTAAGCGAGACGATTTCTTTAAATGTTTTTAGTCTGCGTTTAACTTTCCTGCCCCACATGGCATCAGATCAATCTTTTTGACGTGTGCATATTTATTTTTAAAATGCATTTTATTTTTTTACTTTTATTTGTTATTTGCCAAATATAGTTTTTTTTATAAGGAAAAACGAAATGTCCATCTTTCGTATTTTATCGAAATAATACATCTTTTTTATTTCCAATATAGGCAAAAAAAAAAAAAAAACAATACTTAATGACAATTCAAGAACCTCGCTATATGTTTTCTTTTGTCGTTTCTTTTTTGTTTTATATTGTAATAATAACCTAACTAAATAACAAGTTTTATATAAGTAGAGATTGTATAATATTAAAACAAGGAAACTCATTAGGGTTGAATATACATTAGTAGATTGTATTCATTTCCCACGCATTACTCTTAGAAATAAGAGTCTCGCTGAATATATCTGTAGAATGTAAATTCATGAAGTTTGCTACATTGTATTTAAATTGATATTGGAGTTTGCCTTCTATATTTAAAATATATTTCCTTAAACTTGTGTAATTGTATGATTGTGCCATCTGTGACGTGTATTACTTAATATACATTCATCTCTATCCGTGGTTACAGTCTACAACTAATTATCTTTATCCTTTTTTTACAAGTTCCTCCTTACAATAGTTTTCCTTTTAAAGAAAATTGCTACAGCAAATAAAGAGCCGAGTTTATTAAATGAAATAGATAGAAGATAGCTCGTATTGTTTAACTAAATCTACATGCTGTTCGATCGTCCCTTTAGTACTAGATTTTATTGAATGTGTGACCTGTAACGAAACAAGATATCTACTCTAGAGTGTATGCAATTTTGTCTAGTACGTTTTTAGGAGAAACTAACGCTCTCTTCTGTTTCATTAAAAAAGTAAGTATACACACGTATTAGGTTTGTTTTACCAATAACGCAGTTAAATGTAATTTTGTACATAAACTTGGAACGGTCATGCGACTAGAGAAAACACACTTTAAAGAGGGCATTACCTTCAATTTTACTAGAAAGAATTATTTAACGCGTATAGTTACACACAGGCATGCACATATATACAAATATGTATGTGTGTGCTCATAAGTAAATGTATCTTTGGATGCTCTTATTTATGCATAAAATGTCCCCTCGTAAACTCATTATTTATGTTAACACACTTGCAGAACCAGGCAATGACGTTATCATATTTTATTTAATCTAGTTTAATTCAATGTGGTAAAATAAGTAGAATCACCCCAGTAAAAATGTAGATAAGATCAGTTTCTTTCTTAGTATCATTTTTTTTTTCATGATAAGTCGGTATTTCCATTAATAAAATGAGTTTAGGTTGTGATAATATAGAATAGAATCCACTATTAAAAGTAAAATAGCTCACATTATTAATGAAATGAATTTATAAGCATGGTACGAAAAAAAAAAGTTCGTGAATCTTACTTATATCTTAAAGTGTTTAATCTAATGTTTGTAATTTCAGATATAGATGAAGATATTTGTTAAGACCTTGTAACGCTCATATCGAACTCCTACCTAATAGTGCTTTCAACGATGTAAGAGACGTATCGGAAATGTTATCGTAGGTCAGAGACACTAACTGAAAAATATCTACCAAGGTTGTCCTTAAAAATATAGTATTATACCTCTTTTTACGACATAGGAATGAACAAAAGAGAATCCACTGGAAACTAGGTGTCCACAACTAGAGGATAGTACATCAGCTAGATTGAACCTATAGGATATCGTGATAGTATAATCTACGACATACTTCTTTCTTTCCTGAGAGTCTTGTGAGTAATTTGTATGAAAGTAACTGTATTTATAAATGATATTGCAAACAAACGCTTTTAAAATTAGTATCTGTTTGGATAGTACATATATTTTATCTTTTCAAAAAAAAAAAAAAAGCGGTAGTAGAACCCGTACCGCGAAGGACGAAAAGAACGGGCAAAAAGACCTGACATCAGTTTCGTTATTACCATCGCCAAACTGGAAATGGCGCAGGTTTTAATTATGGCTAGACACTATAAAGGAGAGGATGGCTTTCAAAAATATTGGATAAAATACGACCCCGTACTAGAAAAGTGCCTAGTTGAAGGATAAGATATTAATGTTTTAAGCTCATTTGTCTATATTTGTCGTCTGAAAGGTCGTACTTATAAAACGAAACTGATCTTGTAAAAATCTGTTGCCTCTGTCGAAAGTTTAATACGTAGTTTTTATGAAAAACCTATATTTCAGGCTTCAGTTTCGTTTTCCATTATGCGATATCCTCGTCCCAAGAATATGGTTAAAATATTTTCAGTAGAATGGGCCTATTTTAATCCACAATGCTAGTCGAAAGAAAGGTTAGCATCTAAAAGATTGTTGACAGTGCATGATAAATTTAAAACATAATGATTTTAGCGAATATGTAAAGTAGACTGATTGTACAAAAATTAACAGGTAATTCTTTCAGTAGAATCCTTGAATATTGATCCAACAAACAATCTCTTAGCTGTCAGAGAAATAAAACTTGGAGAGGCATTTGTTCGAAGATTTTGTCGAGGAAACAGGCTAGCTTATCTAAAGGTTTCTTAAAATGTATTGCATGGATGGGTTCAGGCCCACTTGCTTTTGGTGTGTCAAGGTTTTTTTATAATATCACAGACATAAGAAATTGGTAATTCCAGATCTACAAATGCTACAAGTGTGAGTTTTGTTTGCGAAGGAAACTTTGAAAGGGAGCGTTTTGATGAAGAAGAGAACCGCGGAGTATAAAAGTCAGCTTTCTTAGTTTTTCCTCTCAATCAACTTTGCTTAGTTTGATATAGCTTAAAATGATCAGAAGAGTAGATAATGCATTTATTGTTGTATCATCACATAATGCTTCAATACAAAATAATAAAGCCACTATTATTATGCTACATACGATGATATTAAATAAGAAAGGATTTTTTAATCAAACATTTTCAATCATCAATGTTTATATTTGAATAAAGACATAATCCATGGTTATGTGTAGTCATAATTTCATTCTAACTCCCACTCGGACGGTCCTGGATATGACCTTAAACTATATCCGATTGTGAGGTCCCAGCTTGTGGGATTTGGGGAGTGTAGAACCACCCTTTAATTACCATTGCTCCCAGGTCCACTCCTACTCGGAGTGGTAGTACATGGTAGGGTCCCAACTATTGGTTAAACAGAAACCGACTGTGAAAAAACCCCAAATATATTCTATTAAAATTTTTCTTCAAAATCACTGGATTCAGCATTAAATAATCTGAAAAGGGTTGATATGCCGTAAAACAAAAACAACCAAACCAACCTAGTCAGGCATCTTCATATATTATTGTCTATGTTTTTCTATGTGTCCACTATGGTTAGCCTTCTCGTTTGTCTTCTATTATCAATTTTGTCATATTTATATTATGTTTAATAATCCTTCTTTCATTATTACAGGTTTAGCTAATATGTGTTAATGTAACTCAGATTTATTATTCTCATTCCGTATTCTCTTCCTAATCTCACATAATAAGTTAATGGCGATTTTCCCCGTCTAGAAATTCTTTGAAATCCAGAGCTACTTAGAAATATAATATTCCATGTTTTATGCAAATAATGGATTCCTTTTAACCATGATTATCAAATTCATTACATTTAATATTTTCATACTGGGAAATAATTAGATCTTCTAACTCTCTAGGAATTATTTCACATCTTATTACGAGTCACATACGTCCGAAGACAGATTACTTTTACCTATTGGCTATGAGGTTACTCAAATCATCATTTCCTGCTTTTTCAGAGTATACGAGACTGGTATGTGTATGAATTAGCCACAATGAAAACAGAACAAGATGTAAGACAGGCCATTTATTAATAAAAGATAAATAAAAAGTTTCAGAATGAAAGGGTTGTTATGCATATGGTTTTCAGGGGGAGACAATCAAGTAAAATAATTTTTTCTTTTTAGTCATGTAGCGGCGATCATTTTAACACTCAGCACAATAAGAAGATTGATAATTTATTCTTATTTGTGTTCTTTTAGACCTTTTCAAATGTACTTTGTCGGTATGATGGACCGGCACTGTTTTTTTTTCTATTTCTTTTTTGTTTTTTCTTTGTTTTTGTTTTTTTTGTTTTTTTTTTTGTTTTTTGTAAAGATATAGAGCTTCGTGCTTATCTGTTTCTGATTTTCTTTCGGGTAATTGCGTTCTATCCGGTAAATTGTCTTTTTTACTAAGTCTAGTTACAGAGTTGTTAATTTTTTTTTCTCGGGGTTACCGCGAGAAAAAAAATTCGAAGTCTCGTATTGCCAGTGTTATAGAAACACTCGTTTATTAAATTCCCCTTCCTGTCGGGGTTTTCGAATCCTCTTTAGCCAGTATTATTGGAAATACTGGTTTATTAAAGTCCCTTTCCGTTCGTGAGGTGTCGAACCCTCTGTCGCCAGAGTTATGAGAACACTGATTTATTGCTGTTGGGCTGGTAAAGCATTAGTGTTTCGGTGTGAGTACGTTTCTCGAATCTTATTCTAGACGCCAGGATTAGATTAGGTTAGTCGAATCTTATTCTCGTCGCTGGATTAGCCACAATAAAAACAGAACAACGGTGTAAGCAAAGAATGTATTAATAAAAGACAAACAAATGATTACAGAATGAAAGCTGTTTGCGTTCCACCGAGCAAGCGAGGTTAACTCAGGTACTAGAATCATTCCTTGGATCGTTAAAAGTTCCGGTATACATGGATGGTTGCAAAGTCCATGCAGAAGGTAATTCACTCACAAAATATACCAAATTCAAAATATCAGTCACTTTACTCTTTTCTTCACAGAAAACATCTCGCTAATCTCTTTGTGCTTTATATTAACTTTCAGAGTAAGATTTCGATGAGTACTAATGTATTGCGCTCCGTGTAAAAGAATCACAACACGACGTCATCTATAAAACCAGTTCCAGTAAGTCCTATTTCTCTCTCTCTCTCTCTCTTTCTCTCTCTCTCTCTCTCTCTCTGTATACGTAACAATAAATAGAAGCTTTATGAGCAGTTTCACACTAACCACTCTATGTATTTGTAACGAAATAACGTTTTGCTCTTTCTCGGCTTGCTACAACATAGCTGTGTCTACGTATAATATCAACATATTTTTGTTCAGCTGTTGTCCTATGATTTCAATAATTGCGACGAAATTACAATGCCAAGCTTTCTAACTTAGACATCTTTGCCCTAATATGACTTTTGTGACTTGTTAACTTATCTAAGCTAATGAATATAGCTTCAATCCATTATTTACGTTAAAAATTACTACACACAAATGTTCCTATGGTTTGCCATGGTATCTGTAATTCATTACAAAACCTTTAACGAGTTCTCCTCCTTAGTTTCCTATTATTTACAATTGTTTTGTTATTTCTTTTCTTTTGTGTATAATTACCCGTAGAAGATTCAGTTCAGTTCATTAATGTCTATTCCCTACGGCCGTTTACGGACTAGGCTGCTTCCAATCAGTTTCGTTCTAATTAGCAAAATCATTAAGAAAAATTTTCATAGTCATCCCTTTACTCTGTCCTTTCATTTACCGGCAAAAAGCGTATGTTATAAAAGTGTAAAACGCTAATTCGCATTATATGAGGCAATATGAGTACAATATCTTGTAGAAATCGCGTTTGAATTCTTGTATCTCTGTAATGATATAAAACAGGTAGGCTGAAAGTAAAATTTTGCTAAATCTAGTGAGTTTACAGTTTTATAAAATCATTTTACACCAGAAATATCCAAAACAATATTTACTTAATGTTTTTCTAAATGCTTATCTGGCCTATTCCTTGTTTAATTGAAATAATATATATATATATATATATATATATATATATATATATATATATATATAAAATAAAAATTACAATTAAATTTAAATTTTAAGTAAAATTACAATTCGTATATATATATATATATGTGTGTGTGTGTGTGTGTGTGTGTGTGTGTATGCGTGTGTGTGCCAGCATGTGTGTAAAGAAAAGTACAGTTTACGTCAAACAAATAAAAATAGATTATTTTCATTTAAAATATTAAGATAACACATGTGTTGCAGATAATAAAGAATGTTAAATAATAGATATACATGACACGGTATCTTGATTAGATTCTGTTCTGCAAAGCCAATCAAAAAATGTATTACTATCCACCAGTAGCTTGAATTTAATACTTGTGAGAATTGGTTGTTTGCAGAAAGAATAGAAATGCATATCTGCGGCATGACTTCCAATGAATGTGTATACTGGGAGTGCGTACTGTAGTTGGAAGATCAATTATATATATATATATATATATATATATATATATATATATATATATATATATATATCCTAGACACTTAGGTAATAGGATTGATACTCTTAATAATATGCTTAAATCATTCGTTGGTATTTAAGGAGACTAGACATATTTGTATTCGTACATTAATGAACACTGGTGATCACAGTTTATTTATTTTATTTACTGCAACGAAAAGATATTTATTTTGCTAAGATTGACTTTTATGCCAAAAATAGTATGGAAGTGTTATCTTTCTTGTAGATTTTTGAAAAATTAACTCATTTAGAGATTCAGAAAGTAGACTGTGCTTGGCAGAATTTCGTACTGCTATGAAAGTCACATTTGTCTTTAGATGATGTTATCTATATGAAGGTTGATCTCAACGCCTTCTTCGTATTTTAAGATAAAATTAAATAGGCATCGTAATCTAGAGGCGGTAAGCTCTTAACTTCCTTATTGCTCGTTTCAAATAGGATTACTCTTAATACTCTCAATAAACTCTATTTTCATGTTGATGATAGAATATTTAGTTAGATTCAACATCTTCTCCTCCCGCGAAACATTCATAAGAACTCAACTAGCAATAATCACAGACGAGAACTTTTTATTTGTTATATACGGAAATAGAAGCGGTAATCTCAAAAAAACGTATGTTTGTAAAAATATCCCGTCTCTGGAACACAAAAAACTAGTGTGCTGCTTAGCTTATTATATTACTGTTCTAAAGTTTAGTGTGGAGAAAACAGATTGTGTCCGCTAAAGTTATACCCCACCAAGTTGACTGATTGTTTGGAAACGTAAACAACCAACAGTCATGTTTAATTACTGCCTGTGATTGGCGCCTATCTTTAATAAACGATGAAATACCAGTATAGAAAGCTTATATCGGGTGTCTCACAGTCTGTGCACACATTAAAAATCAATTATTTTCACGGTTTATATTTATATTAATACGAATGTGTGAGTTATTATGTGTCACGCTTACACCCAGGTCGTTTAATTGTAATTTTCTTCATTTTTTGTAATCAATAATGTTTACCACATAATTCTTGATAAGTTTTGTTTTCAGTTTCGATTATAGCTGATAACACTTAAGCCATCTATTTTTCTATAAATAATTTTATCAATAATTTTTATAAGTTTTGGTTTCGTTTTCGATTATAACTGATAGCACTCCAGTAATCCATATTTTTTGTAAATTATTTAATCAAAAATTCTTCATAAGTTCTAATTTCGGTTTCGATTATAGCTGAAGGAACTCACAGCATATATATATATATATATATATATATATATATATATATATATATATATATACTTATCTTTTTTTCAGAAGTGTTTATTTTGGTTTCGATTCAAGGTAATGCAACGAAGTCATATTGATATATATATTTTTAATCGCAACTTTATAATACATAAATATGTATAGAACATTAACTACATAATAATATATACGAAATCTGTATGAATTAAAATATTATATTTAAGCGTATATAACAACCGGGCTTTGCCGGGCGTTCGTGGTAGCTTAGATAAATTAGTTTGCAGTTTAAATAAAAAAAAGCTACAATAATATCAGAGCGTCTCGATTTACACTGAACATCTACAGAATGCCAAATCAATATATTACATACAAATGAGTCCCAGGTTGTATGAAATTCCCTTTTCCAATAATTATTTTTATATAACTATCATTCACCACCCAAATAACTATTTTAAATATGTGTGCTGAAAAGCAAAATACGTTCCCTTTCACAGCTGAACATTTGCTAACCGCATTTTATTTCCGCTGATGATATGAGCCATTAACTTATATACATACACACACACACACACATATACATATATATATATATATATATATATATATATATATATATATATATATATATATCTGTTATATAGAACCCCATTATATAGCACAGTATATACTTACACACACCTTAGATATCAGTGTAGGATATTGAACACATTGTCATAAACAGACAAAAACATAAATATATGCGTTCACTATATAGGCTATGATCGTCTAATTTATCGTGTCCCCTCAATGTTATTCTTCAACCTAAACCAATTTTCTCCCTATAATTAGCTAGCTAGTATTTTTCTAGTCCTATATGACGAACTCTCAACTAGCCGCCGTGACAGAGGGGCACCGAAAAAAACGACAAAAAGACTCTCTGACGAAGCCCCTCGGTGACTGCCACATTGACCAATTCCAGAGCTCTACCTTTGCTGCTGACCTTGACATCTGGTAACGCACTGTCCTCCTTTGATGTCTCCCGCAAAGAGAATCTACGGGAGAAATATTGCAGGAGGAAGAACCGTGAAGCCTCAGCAGCGTAACGTGCCTTTTCACTGCAGCCGCTGCGGCAAAACTTGCTTGCCCCATACCGCGCTCGTCAACCATAAGCGTGCCTGCAGTCGACGTAGACAGCTGCCTTCATAGCACCTTCGTTTGCGAAGTCAAGCCAAGAAAGTTTGCTAGACATATATGCCACCTTGCTTACTCAGGATTGCTTCATTGCAGAATAGCTTTGAGTAATAGAAAACATTTCACTAAGGAATGTATAAAAGTGCGAATTGAAAGTGTAAACAATAAAGAATGGCAGAAACCTCGATTGATTTAAAACATCATAAATGAGGTACTCTTGTATTCGAATTAGACAAAAATGGACGAAACGTAGTTTCAGTTATTACGGGATTCGTTTCACATTAGAATGATATTATAATCGTGTAGCCATAGAGACGTTTGCGATCAATATCTTAAAAAAAACAACTATCAAAAAGTACATGCCGGCGGGACTCGACGCGACATGTTTATGTGATACGGAAATAAAAGTTTCGATTTAAGTTTTTAAAAAAGTTGCATTTTTCCAACTGTATAATGAGACTCGATTATATAAAATGATATTTTCCCAAACAAGAAAGAACTACAACAAGAAGCAGCAAGGAAAAAGCACAAAAAATGTTTGTAAATTAGAGTTTACAGCCCATAAATTCATATTCCCGTTTAATGTGAATCGGTATTTGTGCACACACAGACTGTGACATGCAGTATGTTAAAAGACGTTATATGGCACATGACGTTGCTAAGCATATAATCTACGTACATGACTATAACATGACGTTGATTTGTAATGAGTTGATATGCTTATGAAACACGATGTAGTCACCTCTGAAATAACGGAAATATTTATCTGAAGAAAAATTGCATGTCTAACATATAAAAAATGATATGAGTTTTGGGGTGAGGTTCAAGTGGTAATATACCACGAAACCAAGCTAACAGTGTTATTATTTCATTACTTCCACACCTATAGATATTTCCAACTTAGTATTCATTTTTTTACCAAATATAATAATTATAGTAATTATACAGAGAAGATAAGAAACTTAGTTATTAGCAGAAGTACTTTGTAATAAGACAGGCGATAATTGTTGAAAAAGAATAGCGGACAAGATAAAATAATAGAATTTTTATATGACAAGGATAAACAGGGAAAGTGAAAAGCAAAAGAGGAGTAAAAGAAAAACGAAAAACGAAGAAAAATAATTAAAGAGAGAAGGAAATAAAAAGTAAGGCGTAAGAAAAAAGCGGAAATATGCTAAGAAAAGAAGGAAATTATTATAAAGAGTGAAACATGAAGCTAAATAAATACAAACAAAGGAAATCATTACATAAATCTCAACTGTCTATTTGTGTGGGTTTGTGTATTTGTGTGGTTGTGGGTGTGTTTATATGTCCGCTTTTCTTAGTCGAATCGAACCGGATCGTCAAATGAAAGATCGATATCCCGATGCATTATATTTGAAAGTTAGAAAAAATACTAATTCTGTGGAGGTCAACTGGACAATTTCTTGCAAGGACAGGCTACTATTTCGTCAAGATTTTTGCAAATCACGTACGCGTAATAAACTCAATGCATGTTGAAAAGACGTTATTTTGAAGAGTCATGTCTTCACAAGTCGTCGTGTTCGTGACAGCTAGCGCGTTAGCTTTTCTTTCTTCTTTTTCTTTTTAACGTTTCAGGTTCGAGCATGCTTACTGCGGTAATTTTTTTTTTTTTTGGAGGTTGCATGAGCACTCACTGCTATTTTGATTGAAAAAAAGCTGTTTTGATTCATTTTTCTTAGGGTGGAGTATTCCAGCAAACGGCCAACAAAAGTTTTTCTGTTCCTATTTCTTTTGTCGAAATACCTGATGGGGAAATTGTCACCTACTTATTATTCTGGGGTTTATTTCATTTTTTTTTAAAGTTGTTGTGGAGGTATCAATATACATAGTATAGATGTTGTGTCCAAACCGCACATCATGTCTACCCGGGCTACGCCGCGTATCCATGTTATTTCCGAATAGAATAAACATCTTAGTAAACAAATTATGTTTAATTTTGTCATAAACAAAATCTACTGTAAGTAGTTCTAAAACGAAATATATTTTAAATCTCAAATTCCGTTGTTAATAGTGAAATCTGTATAGTTTAATTTTATATGTGCATGTGCATTTACACTTTTAATGAATTAAAGATAGCATAATATATGCCCCTTGTAATCGTTTATTATTGGGTCGTGAAAGTATTTTAACATACAAGACGGCGGACATAAAAGACCCTTTGTTTTGCTAATCAGACATCGATACGTTGGTTATTGGTTGATTTACGGCATATCAACCCTTTTCGGGTTATTTAATGCCGAATCCAAAGATTTTGAATATTTTTTTTAATAGAATATATTTATTGTTTTCAAGTCAGTTTCTATTTAACCCATAGTTGGGACCCTAACAGGTACTACCACTCCGGGTCAGAGTGGACCTGGGAGAAATGTCAATTAAAGGGCGGCTTCACACTCCCCAAAGCCCGCAAACTAGGTTCTTACCTCTGGATATAGTTTAAGGTCATATCAAGGACCGACATCGATACGATAAAGTATTATATGCTGAAACTCAGAGACTAGAAAGTATACTCAACCATTGTCATATCTGGACATGCATAAAATATAGCCTCAATATAAGTAGAGAGAAGATGTTTTAATATTCAAATAACTTAGAGCATTTAAAGAATTGTATTTGTATGAAAAATAGTTTAAAAAGAAAAATGTCGACTGCCCGATTGAATTCGCTAGGAGGGAAATTGTGAAACTGTGCGGGGGACAATTTTAAAGATGACGCTGACTTCATATTGGGCCAATATATATTTATATATATATATATATATATATATATATATATATATATATATATATATATATATATATACATATATATATATATATATATATATATATAACGGATATAACGATGATGCTGTAATACATACCGATAGGGAGAGACAAGACATTTATATATATACAGTTCTGTTCTAAGATGCTTGGGACTTCATATATATGCTGTGTGTGATAAGGTGATAGATGCACAGTTCTTATATTTTATAACATATATAGAAAGGAGGAGATGCATAACCTTGTAAGGGTTACACAAAGATCGTTACAAGATGATGATAGTCAAAACATATTTACGTTTCAGTGTGTGGAATGACGATACGAAGACAAAGAGTTACAAAATATCGATGGTGATTCTTTATTCATTGGACTAGTCGAATGATGATGACGTCAGGAATTCATATTTGTTCTACATAGTTTAATCTATTTACCCTTCGCTTCCAAAGGGGCAGCTGACCACCGATTGCCAACTGACTGGCTCTTAGTTTAATCTTACTCGAAAATGCAAGCATATAAAAATGGTCTACTGTGTCGGTGGTTTTGTTCCATAATTTAGTTTCAGTGTACTCCTCTTTGTGAAATAGCGGATGTTTACAATCTCTTATAAATCATGTAGACTGGAAATGCTTACTTTGAGCTATGTCGTAATCAAAGCGTATACATATCAGCGGCTAATACAATAACATTATTTTTTAATTTAGTTCATTAATTAATATTTGGTTACTATGAATTTATGTACTAATATTTTTATTTATTGTTTTAGTTTTGGCAACTTAATTTTGCTTTGTTTTATTATGCTAAGGAAATAGTGGTATATCTCTTTGAGATATAACCCTTAACAAACCAGAGTACATCAAATTAGTGAACGCTCCTTGTCATATATATATATATATATATATATATATATATATATATATATATATATATATAATTTATATATGTATATATATATGGCATTTCGTTAAAATATTTTATTTAATATGGTTTTACCAAAAGATAATACAGTATCCGAATTTATTGTTAGCATAAATGGTATCTTTGTAGCCAATGAATAAATATCTGTAAGATGTAAACTTTCCTCATCAGGTTGATATGTTATTTAATTGACTGTAACATTCCGAATGTAGTAGTCGGTAACTTCAATATCTTTTATATCACTAGTTGACATGTACACCTAGTTCTTTTATTCTTTCTTTTTTCGTTATTTGCTGCATTTATCTCAATGAGCCAAATTTATAACTGGTCACCATAATCGCATCTTAATATTAGACCATTAAAACTAATTTGCATATTGAATCAACCATTGCAAATTCTACATCAACACCCAGTGTCTTATAAAAAGTACTTAGACCCAGACAACTACTAAATTTTACTAATTATGTAAATAAACTAAAAATTATATAATAGGTACTCTACTTATAATTTGTTGAAAATAAAAACAGTTATATCAAAATCTTCTGTACACTAAAATATATAAATAATAACTAAGAGTCAGCTTCCTAAAAAGAAAATAAATTACTAAACAAACCTAAAACAAACTAATAATCATTATTTAATCAGAGAAAATTACAATATAAATAAAAAGATAATTGTATAACAAATACAAAGCATAAATTTGACAAAGTTCTCTATTAATCAGTAACCGTTGTTATTGTTAAAACCTAATTACAATGATGGTTTGGAATTGATAAATATTAATTATTCAAATTTAGATACATTAATCCAGTAATTCTGCAGTAGGGTAAAACGATAAAATTGTCCCATTAAAGAACACACAATAAAGCTTCATTTTAAGACTTTTATTTAAAAAATAATATAAGGTAATTTGATTATGTAGTAGCGCTGACATCTATTACATGTAACCACCATCAGCCTCAATCACCGCCTCGATACGTGTCCTAACAGGTAGCATGCATTTTCAACAAATGTACGCAAACAGACAGACAGACACTTTCACTTATATATATATATATATATATATTCTTAGGTATTTGCATTTTTGTATATTCATTTTAATGAGTTTAAATATTTTTATGGCGTTTATCAATTTTTTTTCTATTTCTTACTTATTTGACGTTTTCTCATTTTATGTACATATTCGCGTATGCTTATTTCGTCCATTCCCTATTTATATTTTATGAGTTAACTCTCGTATTTTTCATTTTTACGTCTTACTGTATATTAGTTATTTCTAATTTAATTGTTATTAAGGCCGCTTTTATTTATACCGTTTATGTTGTATGATTTCGGTACTTCTTTTCTTCTTTTAGATTCGTTTAACTTCGAATAAAATGGCATAATGAAGCCTTTCTCACTTATTCTTAAACCGCCTTATCTGATCATATAGTCATAAATAACTTTTATTACCTAACTTTTATGCTATATATATTAGTGTGTGTATCCATCTGTATAGATATATATGTATATGTATCTGAATATATATATATATATATGTATTTATATATACACACACATACGTATATGTATGTATGTATACATGTACAAATACATCCAGACATACACACCACTATATATGTACAAATGTATATATATATATATGTATATATATATATATATATATACATATATATATATATTAAACATATTAGGCATGCCAGTGTGTATATGTTTTAATAACTTAATACATAGACCGACTCATGTACAGGACATGTCGATGTAAATACTGAAAATCAATACACGAAATTATATATGTCTCTACAAAATATGTTTTATTATATACACTTATATATATATATATTTATTTATTTATATATATATATGTATATGCATATAAATATACATATACATATGCATATATTATTAATCTCTCTCATAATATTACAGATGTATGCTTCTATAGTGTATTTATTTGACAGTTATTCTTGAAAATATAATAACGCCAGGACATAAGTATTATTATTATTATTATTATTATTATTATTAATAATAATAATAATAATAATAATAATAATAATAATAATAATAATAATCTTATTATTATTATTATTATTATTATTATTATTATTATTATTATTATTATTATTATTATTTATGGATGATTTGAAAATGTTCGGTAGAAATGAAAAGGAAATTGAGAGACTGGTAGAATTTGTGGGGGCATACTCAGAAGACAGTGTGATGACGTTTGGGATTAGTAAATGCGCGCTGCTCGTGAGGAAAAGAGGAGTAAAGGTTCATTCGAATGGAATAGTACTTCCAAATGGAGAAATCATGAAAGAAATAGAAGATACAGAGTATAAGTATTTGGGAGTGTTGGAGGTTGTAGGCATCATGAACAGAGAAATGAAGGAGAAAGTCAGGAAGAAGTATCTTGGAAGAGGGAAACTAATTGCAAAGTCGAAACTTTATGGAAGAAATCTAAACAAAAGCAGTGAATACATGGGCAGTCAGTGTTTTGAGATACAATGCAGGAATTTTAGAATAGTCTGACCAGGATTTGCATGTCATGGATAGCAAAAGAAGACAAGTTTTAGCAATGTTTGGTATATTTCACATTCGAAGTAGCGTAGCAACGCAGTATCAAAAGAGGAAAGACTGTGGGAGAGGATTGAAAAGTGTAAAAGATTGTGTTAGAACCGAGATGTCGTTGAAGGAGCATGTGGATAGGAGTTGATGCTTAAGGTTGTGGCCAATTAAATGGAGGTATGGGAGACAAATGCTGATTATGTGAAACTTATGGATAGAGAAAGGGCAGAGGAACTGGATAGTAAGAAAATGCATGGAAGGTTCTTCTAGGATATAGCAGAAGTGGCTAATGAAAGATCATGGTAATGGCTGAGAGCCGGGTATATGGCTAAGAATACTAAAGCTTTTGTTTGTGCAGAACAAGAGCAGACATTAGGAACACGATTGTTAAAAAAAGTGATTCACGGAGAGGAAGTTGCTGCAGAATGCCGGATTTGTGGTAAGACTTCAGAGTCAATTGCGCACCTTGCAGCAGCGTGTAGTGGACTGGCCCAGAGAGAGTACTGCAAAAAACACGATCGCATGGGACTCCGGATATATTGGGAGGCGTGTAAGAAGGTTGGGGCGACGTGTGCTTGAAAATGGTTGAGGAGGTGCCTGATGAAGTGAGAACAACAGGAATGTGAGAGAGAAGGAGAACGAGAGTGGAGCAATTATGGTTCATTGGCCTTGGGGATAAGGCGTATACACGGCGTAAAAACACAAATACTCCCGGTCGTAGTTGGTACACTAGGAGTAGTATCAAGTCGTCTGGAAGGACATTTGAAAGAACCACAAATCCCCGATGTTTTAGGCGGCCTTAGGACCTCTGCAATTGTAGGTACCACCAACATCCTTAGGAAAATCCTTAATCATTGAAGCCCATGGTTTGAGGCCGGGATTAAGAGAAATTATCTGGAAATGAATCCCACACCTTTCTAGAGAGACTTTGATAAACGAAAGCAGAATTATTTATTATTATTATTATTATTATTATTATTATTATTATTATTATTATTATTGTTGTTGTTATTGTTATTGTTATTGTTGTTGTTATTATTATCATCATCATCATCATCATCATCATCCTCCTCTAATTTTGTTTTCTCATATTGATTCCCGCTAGTGATAACCAGTTGTTGTGTGTGTGTGTCTGTTTTTTTTTTGTTTTTTTTTTCCTAAAATTTGTTTGACAATTTTTCGAGGTTGTCACTATTTTTCTATTTCTTTTGGTAACTAATACAAATAATGTGCGTCATCGGAACACTAACCTACACTTGTAACGGATATTGCTCTTACTATAAATGATGTGTCCCAGTAAGCTTTTAAAAGACTTGTTTCCGCCTGTGGAAAAAACGTGCTTAATTACTACAAAAGAAAAAGGAATGACTCACGCACGCGTGTAAAAGACGCTCAAATAATATATATATATATATATATATATATATATATATATATATATATATATATATATATATATATATATATGCAACATTAAATTACTATAAGCGAACATTACATTAATTAATAAACTATGTTTTTCAGGCAATCCTAAATATTCTTCGCTTCAACAATCACACAGATTAACGGTCCTGGAAAACAACTCATTAATCTAATTAATACTCACATACAACAATCTCAGCGTTGCACTTTTCAGCTTAAGTCCAACCTCTTCTCATTTGGAAAATGTCTCTTCTAATTACTAACATTAATTAGCATTATTTCATTTTTGGTTCGCATACTTTGTGTGTTATGCTCTTTCACTCATTGTATATACTTATTCGTTGCAATTATTAGGGGAGGAGACACTAAAACGCTGTTCCGTAGATGTTCAACAATTCCTTGAGTGAAAGCAAAGACCCATAACTTCAGCCTATTTACTAATATATATATATATATATATATATATATTTATATATATATACACACACACGTATGTATATATATATATATATATATATATAGAGAGAGAGAGAGAGAGAGTCAAAGAGATAAAGAGTCGCGAACCTGATAGGTTCTGAACTGTTATATAGGCTTCAGCCTCTGTCCCATCGACGAAATATTGCATCTCTCCGCCTCTTCTACAGTAACTTTAACGGTGAATTACAAACACTTGTAGCCCCTTGACGTGAATATACCCGAAAAACCCGATAAACAGCTTAATCCCTCCCCTTTAGAGTAAAGATCCCTAGGTGTCAGAAAGCCTTCTATTCCAATAGTTTCTTCCCCAGAAATTCTAGACTTTGGAACTCCGAATTACAAATAAGCTTAATTGCCATATATTATTTCATAATTACTACCTTGCTCTACCTATGTCTTGAGCAATGTTGAAATAAATCCTGAAAATGTTACGCATAAAATATATATTCGTATATTAATTCATGTGATTAAATAAAATAATCACAGACAGACAGACAGACACACACACACACACGTACACACACGCATATATACATATATTTGTGTGTGGGGTTTTGTTTGTCTGTGTGAGAGAGTTCTTTGGTGTGTTTTTATGTGTATGCGTTTTTGTTACTGTTTCTGTATCTTTAGATTCAGGTTTTTAAATATGTTCAGTGCCCACAATTTAATTCAACTTTGTCTTAAATTCTGTATCTTTGCACTCTAGTTCTTCATTAATGATAACTGCGCCTTTAATGTCTAGTAAATCCTATAGAAAATCTACTCTATAAATAACTTTGTTAACAATGATACGCTTAGAAGCATATACATTATCCAAGTTTATAGTCAGAACCATTCGGAGCCGGGAAAATCTGTTAGCTAAGCGGCTATAACGTATGTCGTGAGGACAATCGTAATTGAAGATTCCTACGTTATGATATTGGAAAATGTTTTCACAAAATGAAACCCGAATGATACCCCACCAAATATCTTATAAAAGCCCGCAGATAATAAATACTTTCTTTTTAGAGAATTTTACTCTAAATTACCATAGACCCAGTGAGATCATAAAATATATCACGTCAAAATGGCAACGCATTTCGTCTATAAATTTGACTAACGGAATTCTGAAATGATAATCATAAAAAATATTTCACCATACAACGAAAACCGCACAAATAGCCAAGCATTTCATAACAAATACAATTCTTATGTCACTGTCGAAAATTTAGGAATATATGGGTCCATTAAAATCGAACACCTTTGGTTAAATTCGCAAAGTGGACTCCCACCGCAACAACGTAATAAAAAAGTAATCTTTAATTGCTTCATTAAACTGTACTAAAGAAAACGGCATACAGCATACAATCTACTAAGCAAAATAACGGAAATGTGAAATAAATCATTGCTTTACAATAATACTCAATTTTGTCCTTTCAATGCAATTTTTATATTGGCAAAGTACATCCCGACATAAAAAATACGAATCACATATCGATGAGGTCACCTGATGGAAACTATTTACAATAATCATGACATATACTAGTTAAATCCATTTCAATGCACCAATATTATAAAATATTTGTGTGCTCCAATAATCCATTTCAGTCATCTAGCTAATTACCAATATATTGAAGACATCATAAATGGATAAATTGCAAACATGAGTCGTCTGGTTACTAGGTGTAACAAAATGTAGTAATCAAAATCAGGAACAAAGAGAGGAAATAGTCAGTTTCACCCTGCACCGCCTACCTCTAGAAGAGATGGATTATTTGGCTGTAATGAGCGTAGAGAAAAAAGTAGATAGAAAAAAAAAGAAAAAGCCAGAAAAAAATTGTTCTCGCATATTCGTGGTTCGTCACAAAGAACAATCCAACCGCCAGGACCACCTACGTACAATCTGCAAAACACTGTCTGATTGTTTCCCAGCGTCCTTCCTTTATAGCGGCCAAGAATTATATATTTGCATAATCGCGCGAGAGCACATGCGATTCTGCGAGAATTCCATGGGTCAACACCAATAAAAAAACCCATGGACGCCATCTTGGAACTCTTTTCCGCTCGGCACGCAACACAAGAACAGACGTATCCGAGGTAAGCTCTTTATTTCCTCCCATTTCTGCTATCGCCAATTCCGCTACACAAGGTCCGAATTTTTACCACGAAAATAAACTCCTCAGAAAATGAGGGTGTACGAATATGTGGAGATTTCCCATGTGATAAGATTTTTTAGAATGAAAATGTAGCAAAATGATTACATTCTTATCAATGTTGTACAATTATAAGTGATAAACAAGTGAATCGTGCACTGTTCTCCGTGAGTGCACAGTGAACGAGGCATAAAATACCTAAGTTCAGTTCCCCTACCCCATTTAAACCCAAGAGTCCTCAGGGGACATCAAATCCTGGTGAAAATGAACAAACTATGCAGTTTTGGGCCTTAACATATGTACATTTGAGTTCCGCACGAAACCAAAAGAGAAATGACTTAGTTTATCATTTGCCCCCTTTAATTTATCCGCCATAGTCCCCAAGGCCTTTACAATATTTTAAGTTGAGTTCACCATCATGCAATATCGCTAATACATAGACATACACAGTAAATTTTGGACAAATATGGTAAAATAATCCCCAAAATAGCGTGTTTTTATTAGCCATAAAAGAGCACCTGGGCCACACCCAAGAGTTATCGTGAAGTATAGACAAACACAATTATATACTGATAAGTTATTTACAACTTTTCCGACAGTTTTAAAAAATCCAAGGCATCAATTTTTTTAATAAGCACACACGTGTCAATTTTAGCTATTTTAACCCGAAAGGCGTAGGGGGGCTACAGGAGTTTTTCCCGGACAATCAATTCCGTTACATTTTAACTCATATCATGTTTAATGTTTGTGCAAAATTCCCAAAAATTCCTAGGCGTAGTTATTGAGAAAAGGGCGGGCAGACGAATAGACGAACGGGCGAACGAACAAGTGTGAATTAACAGGTCCACCCTCCTTTTTCGCGGGACAACTAATAACAGAACGATCCTGTTCCTGCTGTCTATTGTACTTGTGGAGAGACACGTAGCATCGAAACTATATACATAGAATGGTGGAGATATCTCGATGACACAAGTGTTTTGTAAATAAATTTCATTTTTGCTTAGTTTGACAGATGTTAGAATTCTGAATTGCAATTTCGTTTAACACTGCCTTACAAAGCCAACTGAACAGGTTCTAAACTTTACATTTATCTTGAAATTTGAAAAAAAAACGTTGTATAGTTTTATAAGATATCTGTTCTGTCCTCTTTCAAACGGTTTACATTATGCAAATATTCACATCACATATATCTAATTCTATAGGAAAAATTAATGACAGCGACAACTGATCAAGTGCTGATGAACCAAACCTGATAAAACCCTTTATTTAAGAAGATGTGCCTATCGTTTACACTCAGGAGCAGGTCTTTCCATCTATGGATGGAGAAACAATTTCAAAGACGTCACCACGTTTCGAAGTCAGCAAGTTACAACTTCACGTAAAGTGAATGTTCTAAATCAGTGTTCTGATCAAAATAATCGCTGCTTATAAGGAACCAACAATGACTTCGACGGGACGACCAAAGATTAAATAATTTTGAAATTATTTTAAAATAACTGTGCATAATTTGTTTATACATGCATCCATGCGGCGTTAGTTTTCTCTTGTACAAAATATTTTTGTTAACTCGATTAAAATTTTGCAGGTAAGACACATATCGATATAAAAAAGAATTATTTTTCTTATTTGACTCTGGCAAATATAGGCTCAATGAACAGTCTGATACGATCTCTATTTATTTACGCTGTCATTATTTTATATTACGTCTCAATTACAATATTGGTTTGAACACACGGGAAAGAGAATGAAGGCATTAAATTTGGGAGAAAAAATAACATATATTGACACACCATGCCAAAGACAACCGTAATGTAACTTTTCTATCATACACTTGTGAGATCCCACGTGGAAATTTAACAGGGAAATAAGCTTTTATTTGCATACAAAGAAAACCATTGGAAGTCTGACTGTATGATTATAGCGTCTATATCTATGCTGTATTGTGCAACGCATTAAAAAGATGTAGTTTTCCACCCCTTGTTAACGCCAGAACAGAGTTAAGTTTTCATATATTAATCATCTATCTATGTGCATTTTTATCTACCTTTCTCTCACTCCCTCACTCTATCCCTGTTTCTCCTTTTATCTTTATCTTTCTTTCTCTCTCAACATATATACAAACACACATACACACACACGCACGCACACACACATACACACACACATATATATATATATATATATATATATATATATATATATATATATATATATATATATACATAAACTGAGGGATTGGTCGAAAATATATTCTTGTGAAAAGAATTTTTAATATTTTTCATAATCCTATTCTGCACATCACCAATAAAAACAAATAAAGAAATTTAAAAACTGTTATACATTTCGTATTCATTTTTAACTATTTTCATATATATATATATATATATATATATATATATATATATATAGATATGTGTGTGTATGTGTGTGTGCGTGTGTGTGTATGTGGGTGTATTTATAATCCAAACCAAAATACTAATCGCAATGCCTCTAACCCACCTAGTTGCATCAGGAGAAAGAACAATATTTGGTTTAATCCTCCATTTAGCCTAAATGTCAAAACTAATATACCTAAGGAATTATTCAACATTGTACAAAACTCTTTTAAATACCCGCAGAGATATAGTTCTATTTTCAATAAAAATTCAATCCGGATTTCTTATTCTACAATGCCTAATTTAGCACAAAGGATCTTAACATCTAATAACAAAAAAATTACATCAGACCAAAAATCCCTTTCCCAATTAAACCCAAAACTAACTGTAATTGTAATAACAAACATCTTTGCCCACTCATTAATAATTGCATCCATAAAAATGTTATATATCCTTGCACTATTACTCTGAGCTCCCACGCAATCCTCCCGAACTGACACTAATACATCGTCTTCAATTTATTTTCTTCCCATCCTCCCTCTGATATAGTTACTAATCCAAGACACCACTCGAGCAGCCCTTCCATCTACAATCATACAGCTAGTAATAATGATAATAATAATAATAATAATAATAATAATAATAATCACAATATTAATGAGAATAATAATATTTCTCCTAACAGCCATCCTAACACTAACACTCATTATCTCCTCCAAAATAGTCCTCATACAGATATTGTCCCACCATTTTTTGAACACTATGAAAAAAATTCAAACTATTAAACTAATACAAATCAGAAAATTAATATTAATAGCAGATCTCGAGCTTTTAATAAAGCACATACATATATCGGCGCTACTTCAACATTAATTAAGAAAAGAATATCAAACCACATTTCTTCTTTTAACAACCATAATTCTAATAATAACCAAGGAACTTCTCTAACCACTTTAATTAAAAAACTTAACTCTATCAAAACTCCCTTCTCAATCAAATGGACTATTATAAAAAAGTAAAATCTTATACAACAGGCTCTAAATCATGTCGCCTCTGCACAACCGAAGCTATAAATATAATTTCCTCCCCCCAAATTAACAATATGATAAATTCTAAAAATGAACTGATCTCTTTCTGTAAACATAAGTCCTAATTATATTATGGCAATTTTGAAATTACATAGTTATTACTTTTACCCTTTATATAGATATAAAGATTTTTCTTTAACTTTCTCGTTTTTCGACATACTTCTTAATACTTTATAATTAAATAATCCTTTATTTTAATTCTTTATCTTTTCTTTCCATGGCCGATTTTTTTATCTGCATTTTCTATTTTATTCTTTAAACTTTCCTATCTATCTAATATATCGATATACCCACACTTCCATTTTACTATACGCAGTTACTTACATTTTTTCTTGAATTTGCAGATACCGGCCATCCTCTCCCCTTAAATAATTTTTATTGTTATTTTTATTCTTATTTAATTTTATATTTTACCTTTTATTTTTTATTATATTTTATTAATCTATTCTTTATTTTCTATATATTTATTATGTATTTATTTATTTTTATTTTAGTGTCGTTTAACATCTCTTGCTGACATTTTTTTATAGTGATGACATGTATATTTCAGTTGACCTATATTATTTTGTCCCTATATATTTTTTCGCGCCTTTAGCATATCCTGTCTGGGTCATTTTGACTTTTGTTCCCTTTATTTTATATTTAACTTTATCATCATTTTTTTCTGCCTTTTTCTGCTTTTTTTCTCCTTTTTTCTCTTCTTTCTCTTCCCAGATCTTTATTATTTATATTTATGTCTCGGAAGTAGAGTAAAAAGCACAGCTTATATTTCTTTTTTTTTTTAATATTATTGGAATTTTTTTCTTTTTTTCCTTGTACACATTTTTTTGAATTATTCCATGGATTTGTGCCTTTGGATTATTATGGACCATCTTCTTCCAAATACGGGATTTTCTTGGATGTTACTTGTGCAGATGGAAATTCTTTTAACTTTCTTGAAGTTTTAGATTTGGATTTTACCGTCACTGGATTTTTTTTTATCTTCTATCAGACTATCCATTCGTGTGTAATCACATTTTTCTTTACCATATTCCCTCTGCTTCACTTTTTTTTTGTTTTTAAGTAATATCTTTTGCTTACTTGTTGTTTCATCAAATACTTTTGCATGCAAAATCCAATCCCGCATTTTGCTTATTTCTACCTTCTGATAAGAAGTAGAGTATTTCTTCGAAAATCCGCGGATTAAGGACTATCCATTTATCTAGTGTTTCCTTTTCAGATTAAATGTTTTTAACTCATTTCCATATGTTTTTAACATATTTTATTAACTGGTTGCTCATATATATATATATATATATATATATATATATATATATATACATACATATATAATTATGTATATATATATATATATATATATATATATATATATATATATATATACGAGGGTAAATCGAAAAGTTTTAAGACAAGTGATATAAATTCAATCTAAATGAAAATAGAGCAATAAAACAAGGTTTAATTGCACTACTGATTACTTAACAACAAATTTGACAAGTTACAGCATTCTAAATCTTTTATTCTTTTTTTTCAGATAATATTTTATAATATTAACTTTTTTACAGTCCAAAATGAGCCAATTTGAAGTTCGTGCAAACATTAAATTTCTAGCAAAACTGGAATGGAAACCGACGGAAATCATTAAAGCTCTACAAAATGTTTATGGAGACTCGTCACCTTCTAGAGCTGTTGTTTATCGTTGGATCAGACGATTCAAGGATGGTAGGAATGATCTTCAAGATGACCATAGAGAAGGTGGGCCTTCAACATCAAAAAATGCTCAAAACATCGAGCTTGTCAGGAATCTTGTTGAAGAAGATCGGAGAATAACAGTGAATGAGATTGCTAAGGAGCTTGACATTTCATTTAGGTCAATCTTTTCAATTCTGAAAGAAGATCTTGGTCTGAGTAAGCTTTCTGCTCGTTGGGTGCCTAAAGCGTTGCAGCAGAATCAGTTGAATCTGAAATCAGATCTTTCATTGGCCCTTCTGACTAGAATTGAAGCAAATGAAGCAAACTTTTTTGAACGGGTCATAACCGGTTATGAAACATGGATTTACCTGTACGATCCTGAAAGCAAAGTTCAGTCTAAACAATGGTTACCAAGAGGATCAGCAGGCCCTATCAAGTTCAAAGCAGAAAGGCCAGCTCAAAAAATAATGGCAACTGTTTTTTGGGATAAAGATGAAATCGTTTTATTAGATTTTCTTGAAGGACAGAAAACTATCACCGCAAGCTATTACGAAGGAGTTTTGAGAAAGCTGAAGACTTCATTGGCTAAGAAACGACGAGGAAAGCTCCATCGTCAAATTCTGTTCCATCATGACAACGCTCCAGCACACACGGCCAAGACTGTAAGAACAATTTTAGGCAAGTTTCGCTGGGAAATCCTTTCACACCCTCCCTATAGTCCTGATTTAGCGCCTAGTGATTTTTTCCTATTTCCAAAACTGAAGGAACATTTGAAAGGAATAAGATTTCAATCCATAAATGAAGCAAAGAAAGAGGTTGTGACCTGGTTCACTAGACAAGTTCCAGAATTTTATGAAGAAGGAATTTATCGATGGAAACATCGCTTACAGAAGTGTATTGGGTTAGGCGGATCGTATGTAGAAAAATAAAGTTTTCAACTTCCATAAATAAAGTTTTTCTTCAATTTGTCTCAGAACTTTTTGATTTACCCTCGTATATATATATATATATATATATATATATATATATTCATGCACAGACCGATTGTTTCACTGTATCATAGCTTATCAATGGAGCTGAACTAGCTCCAATACTGAACGGGAGATTAACCTACAACCATGTAGCTGATACACTCTGACCTATTGGGTTTATTTAAATGATCTTTTAAATGTGTATTTATCTAATCAATGACCGTTATATTAAACTTGCTGCTTTTTTATTTATTTTTAATGCAATGACCTTCCCATAATGCTAATTAAGCAATGCTTATTACGACAGTGCTCTGTCCAAGAAGGAGGGATTTTATAGCTACTTAAAGACACGGTGTTTCAATACTTCACACCAATTTAGACTGGCTTGGCTTGCAGACATTCTGAGCTAAGGATCAAATATATAACCATCTTTTTGATAGTCGAGAGTCTTAATGTTTGACCAATGAAATAGGATCCCGCCAACGATTTCTTTAAAAAATGATACAAACATTTAATATTTACATAATCAAATATGTATGATATCAATATGTGTACAGTTTGTTCAGATTAAGGTGAGGTTAAGGCGAACCATTGTCTACTGTTGTGCAAGTGGTATCGTAGTACTTTAATAGCGGTAAATTGATGATTGGATTTTGTTAACAACATTATTATAGATTTTCCAAAAAGCACGAGTTCGTAGTTTTCCCAAATAAATACATGTAAATTCATCTGTATACACCTAGTCGTTACTGCTACTATTAAACACTTTACGCTTTTTATTTTATGAATTTCTGTATAGGTTAATAAACTTATCACAGTTTAATGTGTAACTGCTCGTTACCTCGTCGCAACGACATCATAGTTAATCATGGTGAAACGTACAGCTTACCTTAAGATGTTTCTATTTCATGTTAATTGATACCTTATCTTTGACATGTACACTTAACTTTTTGAGCACTAGTTTTAACGGGGAAATACATGAGGTCTCTTGGATAAGATATTTGCTTCACAATATTTCCATTCTTTTGATTCCATCGTTTAGTTACATACTTTCATGTATGTTGAAGCTGTACAATTATTATAAAGGCGGTCGGTGTCCATTTATACATATGTTTATTAGTCATTCTAGACTAGATTTCGATAGGGCGAGAAATAAGATTTCGGATCACCATTATCCATAGCTGTCGTGAAGTAGAAGAAAAAAAAAGAAATTAAAAAATATATATAAGACACAGCTGTTCCTTCTAAAAGGTTGAGGTCTTCAACGTCCAAAAATAATTCAACGTCACAAAAAGAATTCACCGTCACTTCTTCCAACCGTCGTTTCACACTCTGCACTCTTCACCCTGCTTTAAAAAAAAAGTACCGTTTATATGCTGCCCATTTCTCCACTTGACTATCAACAAGAGCCATCTAGGCAATTTGCATTGGGGGACAATTCAAACCACAATAGCATAGAGCCTCCGGAGGGGCATATGCCATCCACAACTTTTTAGATGCTTTTCTAGCGAGGAATTCCTTTTTCGAGGGTAGGTGCAGGTCCCACGCCCAACATTTCAAGAAGGTTCATACAGCGCCTAGCCTTCCCAAATTGTAATCCATCTGGTACTAGCCAGACTCAAAGTAGCGTAATGATTCGGCGAGAACGGGTGTGTCAACGTGATTGTGCCGTACCGAGATTTTGAAAGCAGGTTGAAAAACTATTGAATTTAAAAGGGAATGTGCAATATAGAATCTATGATACTTCGTCTTCTACATTACTTACTGATTTGTGTGTCAGTTAGTAATGAGTGAAATACTAAGGAAGTTCAATTATATACATCATTAAACACATGTAAATATATTTCCAGTTAAAAAAAAACTGACAGTATCGGCTCGCAGCTTGTATTGTCTACGCAAGCAACCGGTCCATACTGACTTAATTTAAATGAGTATATAAAGGGATAAGTTGCAACAATTATTAGCAGCCTCGGCCTCTTTGTTAAGTCGATAGAATCAAGGGTTATAATAAAACGATTATATCATCGAATCTAATCAAACGTGTCTAGTTCCGAAAAAAAACCCTTTTGGCTAATCTTGTCGCATAAAACTGTAAATAAATGTATAAGATTTAATAGGATTGAGCACTATGCTAATTATATCGTAATCTCTTTTAAATTGGGTGAAAATACAACCTAAGAATTGAAATCCTGGCTTGAGAAGTGTGCTACTCTCACAGTATTGAGAAGCTGTGATAAAGGGAAAAAACTTTGGTTATATAATAATACATGATTGTATATATATATATATATATATATATATATATATATATATATATATATATATATGCCGTACTTTGTGGTAATTGCGCCATGTCCGAGGTAATTACGCCGATTAGCTAAAAGTGCTTTGTTGGCAACCAGCCATATAAAGAACACAGTTTTTATTTGGTGCAATTACCTCCGGATTTTACGCAATTACAATCAAGTACACCATATATATATATATATATATATATATATATATATATATATATATATATATATATATATATATATATATATATAAATATAATACATAATTGTCGATGGAATAATTTATTTCAACCTTATGGTATTTTCAAGCATCTAAACTAGACAATTACATTTTGGATACTCAAAAAAGTATCAAAAATGTAATTGTCTTGTTTATATGCTTGAAAATACCATAAGCTTGAAATAAAATATTGCATCGACAATTATGTAATTTCCGTGTTATATTTTACTGTTATTGTTCTGTTTACCACATTGAGCTCTCATACCCGGATTTCCTCCTGGAATTATTCCATTATAACACTACATATATATATATATATATATATATATATATATAATTTTTGGTTCGTTAGTTATTAATAAACTAAATAACCACAGGCCCAATTGCTTCGCCATTTTGGTATAATACGTTTACCATACCCATGCGTGTTTCATATATCTCTTTTTAATTATAACATTATACTTAATTTTTCTTTAATAAATAGGTTATTTTCTTTTTAACGATATAGCCATGTTCTTATTTGGAGGCATATATTCATCACCTTCCATCGTCACGTGACATCACAAAAAGAAACTTTTGGTCACACCACGGCAGGCTGCTGTCTCGCTTAATGCAAAAAGAATGTGTTTACAATATGGCTAAATTTTAAATGGATTTAATCAGGTTACTATTGATAACGTAATCATGTGATTGAAATTTAATTTAAATTAACCGCACGTGGTCGCTTTCCTCTCAAATATTCATCGAAAATGGCTATTAGCAGAAAATCGACCATTGTGGATCATCTTTTTACTATTCAGGAAATTGAAGATTCAATGAAATTCCTAGTCACCTAAATTATTAAGTGTGAAATTAGTTTAGAAATTTATATCCAATCCTAAATGTTGTCGCCCTGTTACTTAAAAAAATAACAATTATACACTAAATTAGGTAAAAGTTTATGAGAATGCTCTGCTTTCCGGTCGTTGTAAAAATAGAACGGAAATTTAAATTTCGTTTCCTTTTAAATTCGATACATTTTTACATTACGTCCAACTCGTCGTTCACATTCGACTTGTACAAATTTTAAAGGTTTTCAGGTATATATTTAAAGTACAATTATTGAATGTTATTCATTTGATTGCCTTCGTCTGGGGCAAAGCTCAACAAATGATTAAAACGGAGCGAAATTTAAATTTCCGTGCCATTTTTACAACAACCGTAAAACAGCGCATACTCCGCAAGTTTTATCGTAAGTTATAGATATTAAGATCTACTTACGTTATATTAGAAACCGAGCGATCCATACTAATCTGGTAGCTGAGTGTAAAATCTGCTTAAAATATTGAAAAAAAAAAAGAAAAAACAGGACCTCTCCCAAACATACTGGCAATAATTTGGTTTCGTCCTTCCCTTGAGTTTTTCCAATATAGGAATTTTTTTTACTAGGATTTTTTATTAGAAGTGGGGCACTTATTAAAATTATTTAATTGTTGAATTTTGTGGCATTTTTGGTTAAATTTCTTAGTTTGCAATCGCTGATAGCCCAATCAAAGATGAAATTAAAAAGAATGGTACTTATGCAGAAATTCCCCCCTTCCGGATTCCAAATATAGTAAGGGTTCGACCGGCAATCACCGGATACAGCCGAGCGTTGTTCAAATGGCGAAACACTAAATCAACATCAACATATATATATATATTAATATATATATATATTGCATAATTAATTAATAACACACAGACACACGCACGCACACTCACTCAAACACACACGCACACACACATATATTACATATATTCATAACTAAATATCGACGTTGTATATATATATAAATATATATATATACACACACACATATATATGTATATGTATATATATATATATATATATATATATATATAGTAATAAGAGCAGAATTAAAATAAGAGCAAAATTCGACAGGTGAGAAAAGATTATTAAACATATTTAAAAATCTAAATTGAAAAACTATTGATATAGATGTATATATTCATAAAACAACAACAGTATTAAGATTAAAAAGACATAATATAAGTGGAATAAATCTAGATCTTGTATAATTAAAATGGTCATCTTTTATTAAAATATTTAACCTTCCCTAATTCCATGAAGTTTTAAAGTAAAACACTTCCTCAGCGAAAAGCAGTTCGAAAAAGGTAGGATTAGATTATAAGCAATTCGGTGTGGTTAGCTCAATTTTTGAAAGCAGTCGGGAGAGAAATTTGAAAGAAAAGTAAAATCATATTGATAAAATGAAAGGATGCGTAGCAAAAATCAATGTCTACGGTAATAAACATGCAGTGATATCTAAAAGTTCGCGATATGTCGGGCGATTAGTGAATCCAAAATAGTTTTGTCGGATACCTTTGGAATCTGTTTTAAAAATTGCGCCGTTTCAGAAAAATAATTAAATGGCTGTGTAGAAATAGCCTGTAGTGAAATGCGGGTGGAAACTCCACTTCATGGAATCAATAGTTCTTGTGTAACGAGGCGTGCTATGTCTTCTTGCAAATAGAAAATAATAAAAACGATTACTTGGCCACACAATTTTCCATGCCACTATTAAAATAAGGAGAGAGACATACAGAGGGTTATCAACTTATCATAAGCATACCATTCACCGCTATTTCTTATTCCTTGTTTGAATAAAATATTGGAAATATTGGAAATGTACTTTAACAATAATTTGACTTTTTCTATTTATTTGAAGATCTCTCAATGATATTTTCCTTTTCATAAGGGAGATAAGGTGGCTATTCCAGTGTACCGAATTGTACTTCTCTACGTTTCATAGCAACGCAGAGTATATATATATATATATATATATATATATATATATATATATATATATGTATATATATATATATGTATATATATATATGTTTATATAAAATGGGTTAATAGATTCCAACGAAAGAAAGATGTATATTTAAATAAGGGAGTAGTCACCAACAATGTGTATTTTTTAACATTATTTTATTATTCCGTGTCGTCTTGGTTTTTCATTGAGAATTATGTTTGGATCATTGTAATAATGTTTTTAAGTCATTTGAAAATAATTTCTGAAGAGGACGCATCAGACCGTCTGAAAGGTACGTAAACGATTTCAATGACTTAAAAACATTATTACAATGATCCAAACATAATTCTCAATGAAAAACCAAGACGACACGGAATAATAAAATAATATTAAAAAATACACATTGTTGGTGACTACTCCCTTATTTAAATACACACACACACACACAAACACACACATATATATATATATATATATATATATATATATATATATATATATATGGGGAGAGACAGATAGACAGGCAGTTATACATTTATAATTACAAACTGTATAATATATACACGGCCAATTAACGTTGTAACCTTCACAAATACTTTTTTTGTAAATCGTAATATTTATAGAATATCTATACTAAACCTACCCCCGTCTCTAATAAACTCTAAAATCTTCGATATGAACTGTAGTAGAAAAATTGAACATATATTAGAGTTATTTAACGTAATACAACCATACAATGCGGATGCATGTACATTAACGTATATAATATGTCTATTGTGGATTAAAGTTTAAAATGTTGACATCATTATGAACTATTGAAATATGTATCCATGTACACAGACTAAGTACATTTGCGCCATAATTTTGTTAAACATTACCATGAAAAGCATGTGAAACAAACTACAATGTACATGTAAACTAGTCCACATATATTATATCTATCCTTGGAGGTATATTTTCTGATCTATGTGCATACACCTATAAAATATTTACCTTATAAACTTGGATCGTCGAAAATTATATTTACATTAAGAATATTTTTCTGCTCTTAAGATTTATAAGCCAGACATCATATACTACGTAAACTAGTATCTCATGTGTTTGACAAATTATTCCAACGAACACTAGCATATAATCACGAATAGGTGTGCGTGTGTTATTCTGTTTGTTACAGCGTACTTTTTTTTTGTTAATTTTAGACAACATTTTGGTCTACTTCCAATCTATTTCAGTACCAGCGTCGACAAGCATTCAACACACACATGCATGCAATTCTCTATGACACTGCCAGTCTCACAGAGCGCGTAGAAATGTACATCATTTATCACCATCATACTTCAACCAAATTATCTCTCTTGGTCCCTTGAGGGATATAAACTAATTAGTCTCGCTTCGTTAACGAAATATGCAGATTTGTAAAAATATATGGGGGGGGGGAATTAAAGCAGTTTCATTTCTATCTTTTGTTACAACTGAACGACCATTCCTTTTGTTTAATTACTATTAATAATATGTTCGAATTAGTTCATAATAATCTGTTTTAAGTAATGATTTAATACTCTGTTTTTATGCCTTATTACTTTCTTTAATAATGATTTAATATATTTTAGTAATGATTCAATACTTTGTTTTTAGTAATGCTTTAATACTTTGTTTTATAGTAATGATGTAATACTTTGTTTTATAGTAATGATTTAATACTTTGTTTTATAGTAATGATTTAATACTTTGTTTTATAGTAATGATTCAATACTTTGTTTTATAGTAATGATTTAATACTCTTTTTTTCGTAATGATTTATTATTCTGTTTTAGAAATTATTTAATAATTTGTTTTTATTAATGATTTAATACTTTGTTTTTGTTATGATGTATCTATTTTAGTAATGGTTTTATACTCTGTTTTTAGCGATGATTTAATACACTGTTTTTAGTTATAGCCAGTATGATCTTTTCAATTTCAATTTCTTCAGTTATAATTAACTTAAAAATAATGCAATACAATTTGTTGGTTAGGACATATAATCATAATGCCGTTTTATTATATAGAATATATCTAACTGTATATGTTCATTACATTAACTAATATTCGCTGAACGTAAGGACTGCAATAGATATAAATTTCCAAAGAACAGCCTGTCGATCAAACAAACGGGATATTTTTACTATCCCCAGATATGCTCTAATATTTTAAGAGAATGAATGCAACAGTTGTTTTGCAGATAGTTTATACGCTTAAAATCTTCACGATGCCCATTTCAGAGTATCTTTAGTATCGTCGTTCGCTAGTTTTTTTTTCTTTACTTTGCTCGGTATTACAGAGACGGAGAAATTGATTTTAGTATTTTTATTTGTATTTGTGCATTTACTTTATTTCAGCTATTGTTACGTTTTGAAAGGATATTATTATTATTATTATTATTATTATTATTATTATTATTATTATTATTATTATTATGAATGTTATTTTATTGTTCATGTTAAGAAGAGTAAGACTCTTAGAGTGATAGACAGTCTTAGGAGAGTTCATGTGTCTTAATTATGTAGTTGGAAGAGATGCTAATTATTATATATATTCATTGTGTGTGTTCATATTGTTGAGATGTTCACATTGTAAGAGATGGGATGGAGACATTAACAAGTATATATAAAGAGAGAGAGAGAGAGAGAGAGAGCATATAAATACACTCTGAGAGGCGATTCGATATCTAGACAGATAGACCGAGAGATTGGCATTTATGCTTTTGACAGTTCTGTATGGAACAGGAGTGTTTATATAACATAAATAGTTTTACACATATACTTTCTAACACACATTTTTTAGATGATGATTTTATCAAAGGTTCTTATACATAAATGGGCAATACCTTTTTCCGTTGTAATGATGAACACAGAAAGACGGCAGTTATGAAAAACATGATGATCATTTATTTCTTCCGTATGACCGGTCAATGGCTTTGCATTCAGGAATTCAAAGTTTATTCTTTACATCTTCTTCTAAAGCCTCTCGCTTCCAGACGGTGCTAAGGTTCTAACTGAACCTCTCTGTGTCCCTGGTCGGACTCTCTAACTCTCCTGAGTCCTCGATCCTCTGACTCTCTAACTAACTAACTTCGAACTATTTCCTATATTGAGAAATCACATGTATGTCTGGCCAACGTGACTATAATTCACGTGCGCGATTTGCACGTTTTTGAAACATTCTGATTTCCCATTTTCCTTTGTTGTTTTACAAAGGGATTAAACCTACTTATTTAATTCATATAACCCATATTTTATTATGCACAGTCTTTCTAACGATATGCATAGTTTGTATTTATTAACTATTTTATTAGAATCAACAATTTACTGACATTCCATTTAAAACCTATTGTTCTTTAAAACTTATCTCCAGGGTTCGATTCCCGTTTTCTCTGATTTTATTTTCATTTACTAATTCTCTTTATTTTTACTTCCATGAAAAAGGGGACAAGCCTTTTTCATGTTTGTTTTATGTATATATTTGTTCATTTAATTCATATTCGTAGAACAAATAATATTGATAAGCTTTCATGAATTTATGTTTTTTCATTTATAATTTTTTTTATATTTAGACAAATTTGTGAAACAATTAATAATTAACAATTAATAAGATGATCACCTATGTTACAATGTGTCGTTATTTATCTATAATGCGTCTATACGTGCCAAACGCAAAAGGAAACAAAGAAAAACTACTTGGTAATGGATAAAAATTAAAAAAAAAAATGAGCTAAGGTCAAAAACGTTTTTAAAAATACCATGAAATGAGAAATGATGTATTTATTTATTTGAGAAATGTATTTTAGTTCATGTTCTTTGTCCCATGTTTATTCTTCAATAGTAAATGTTGAAAATATAAAAGATATTTCAACGATTAAGAATAATGCCACTGAGTCAGTATTATTCGAAAGTTATGTATATATATATATATATGTGTGTGTGTGTGTGTTTGTGTGTGTTTGCGTGGGTGTTTGTATGTGTGTGTATGTGTGCGTTCGTGCATATGACGTAAAGAGGCGGGAGAGTAAGTAAGGTGCAATATTTCAGACAGAGGGAGATGTAAGTATATAAGCATATTGATATAAATCGGAATGAGGATTCTGAGGAACTTCATTCTTCGGTCATCCGGCTATACCAGAAGTTATTACACGTGAAACTAAAATACTGAACTCAGTAAACGATTAATTGATTCATCAACAAAAAAATTCATCCATTGTCACTGTCGAAAGTTGTGAGAAGCGAAACTTGTCAGCATACAAACGTGCATGTCATCATTTTTTTTTAATTAGTTGATGATTCAAAAAATGGTTTTAAAATGTTTTCTTCTTTTGTGTTTTTCTCCCGTCTGTCGATGTGTCATCTCATTACAGTAGGATGCTTTGCTCGTCTGTCTATCCGTAAAATGTAAGCTTCCTATATCAAATAGAAGATTTGCTATATATGTTGCTATGCTTTTTTTTATTTTTCCCTTCCGTAAAGCACCACCTAACATATTTTTATCGCGACAGTTTCTAAGGATTAATATTTAATACGGCCAGGATTGGGATGAGTAAAAAGCTCCTATTCTGAATTAAATTTACTCCAATTTTCATTGTTATATATCAATATCGATATAAAATGATGATCACCACGAAATCTCCCCGAAATCCATGAATAGCTGATATAATTAATTAGTAGTTCCATCCAATATTTAGGTATGGAGTCGATAATATATGTATGAATAATTGTATGAAAAAAGTCGTGTGCATATTGTCTATGCCCTTGAACCATTGGCTTGTATCGGCTGAATGTCTAGGTGCTTGCGCATGATTGATAATACTTTCCCCCAAGATCCTTATTAAGATGTGGCCCACTTTTGTTTTGGTAGCGTTTACCAGTCTAGACTGTATGCAGTTTTGTCAATCATCTTTTTAGTTTTTTATCAGTTTATAATTCTTCTCAAATTTACACAAACTTTTCTTAATATATAATTTCATAGAAAATTTTCTATGTACCCGTTGATCTTGGATTCTATGCCCAAATGATTTTTCCTATACGAGACAGAAATGTTGTCATTAATTATTTCTTTGTATTTGGTGTTGCCCATTTTATAGATGTATATATCGACCTTTACGCATCTCTTCTGGAACTTCTTGATCTTCTCTGTATAAAACTGTAAGTAATTATAGTGACCGTTGGATTTAATCCTTTTAATCAGATTAGAAAATTGCATTTTTGAAGGCTTGCAATGTCCTGATGGAGGGTAATGCCGTCTGGGATTTGAACCCATACACTTCCATTCTCGTTTCCTATATCTCTCTGTTCTCCAGCAATAATTTTGCCTGTGTGTGTATGCACATGAATGCATGTAAATGTGTCTGTATATATATATATATATATATATATATGTGTGTGTATATCTATGTATATATGTGTATATATATGTATATATATATGTATATATATATATATATGTGTGTATATCTATGTATATATGTGTATATATATGTATATATATATGTATATATATATATATATATATATATATATATATATATATATATATATATACACGGAGATATACATGGTTGCGAGAGTGCTGCTGGGGTGTGCTTACTTATAATGATAAGGCTAAAAACGATATCAGGAAAGGAAATATCTCAAGAGAAATGATCACAGATTCTTAACAGAAACGACAGGTGGTTAGAACTAAATATCAAAATCGCACACACTATGTTATAAATAAAAATGAAATAGATGCTATTATAAATAAAACTATAAATTAGTGCTTACGTGTTTGTAATTTCTAGAAAAGAAAATGAAAGAAAAATATTCCGACGATAAGCCGGAAGACCAGATAGGTAACTTTTTTGCAACTTCTTCATGTGTCTCTCTCTTTTTCCTCTTCCCTCTCTCATCGCATGTCTGTTCACCTGTGACGACCCTCTCCATTTCTCTAGCCAATCTGGATTCCTCTGTTCTTTTCTCCTCCTCGACTGTGTCTCGATATTTCTCAGGCTTATTTCACAACGGCATTATCATGCCCCCTTTTACTTTTAGTTTTTCTTTATTTCCTACTGATTTTTCTAATAAATACAAACATTGGTTGTGAATTATGTACATATGATTTATATATATATATATATATATATATATATATATATATATATATATATATACACGTTTTATTTTTATTACCGTCATATTTCTGTTAAGTTACATTATTGTTTCGGCTATCCGGCCGTTTTTTTTGGCCGTCTGCAGCGTCCTCAGACTTTTAGAAAAATGTTCGCTATTTTGGGATGAAAAAATGGAAGAGTGAATGAGGTCGGGGGGGGGGCGAGGAGGGTGGAAGAGGAAGAGATAAAGGAAACAAGGAGGGAAGGTGGGGGTATGTCGATAATGTTTTAGTTTTGGGTTTTAAGGAACTTGTGGAGGAAGGTCTGGGAGGTTCATTTCTGGTGTGGCTGAGGGCATAGGGATACATGAGGGGAAGGGAATATGTGGGGGTGGGAGGAGGGGGTAACTTTAAAATTCGAGTCTTAGTATTAAAGTTTTTTGCGTCTCGTTGGTGAGGTGATTTCTTGGTTTGTATGTGTTGAGCTGTTGGGTGTTCACTTATGTTTAGAGGCGGGGGAACTATGATTCGGTTTATTGTTTTTTTAGTTTTTACTTTGTTGTTAATTGTTTGGAGAGGATCAGCGAGCGGTCGCGGCCACGGGTACACACATGCGTACATACACACATATATACTTAAAAGAAACGATCACAGGTACACATACATGCCCGCCCTGATGTTCAAATATATGTGCATATGTGCGCCTGCATGCATGGGCGCCTGCGTTGTTCTCGCTTGCGTCAAATTTTCTTTAAGGTGTTAAGATTGGGTGCGCGTGCGTAGGCATGGATGCGCACATACACAGATACATGCATACATCGACGCCCCCGTCCCCAAGGAGGCGATTATACGGGCTCATATGCGCATAGTGATTCAGGCATACTAGCACCCCACGGATACGTTCAAGCGCGTGCGCACATGCATGTACCAATACTCGGGAGCACATACATCGACGCCGATACACAGTTGCACGCTCTCACACACTATGTGGACAGCATGCGGCGAGCATCTAAGCTCTCACATCCACACACGCATCCACAGGCACACACATCGGTACCAAGTATACACACGGACGCTCACGTGGATGTACACGTGCGTGCATACACACATACACACCCAGTTATACAGACAGTTATTGGTATAGACATATTCGTCTGGATAGATTTAAATCTAAGTTCATTTGGGGGTACATAGGCGCAATACTTTCGTTCGATGTAGATCTGGTTATACATAGATGTGAGCATAAGCTCATTGCCAGGGTTCTGTACATAATGTTTTCGTTTTCATTAGTGGGGATTTTTTTTTGGGGTTAGATATGGGTGCACACGGGCGCGCCGGCGTACTCCTCCGCATAAAATATAACCCACAGATGCACGCTCCGTCACGCATGCGTGTACACAGATAATCGTGCATACACGCATACACATACACACGCACATATGCTCTCGTTTTATACATCTGCAAAGATACGCCCCCACACTCCCTCAAGCACAGATATGTGCGCACGCATATACATACGGGTATATATCGTGGCATGCCGTAAATATGGGCGCGGGTGTCATCCACATATACTTAACATACGCATTAATAAGCGCCCACGTACGCGGGATAGTAGTTCTAGGTAGCCATGTTTATAGATTTTGGGGAGGAGTTTGGGGTGGTTTATATGGGGATTTGCCCAGTGAACGAGACTACAATTAAGATACATGTTGAACAAGTTTGCCTGAATCCATATTGTTTGTCAGTCAGGAGTTTAGCAGCTGCTAGGTGTCGGAGTAGGTCTTGATTAATTAAGGACCCAAATAATTTGGCTAACAGTGGGAGGATGATATCGGGGTTATAATTTAGTGGGTCAGTTCTTTCAGCAGAATTCTTGAAGACTGGTACCACAGAAGCGGTTTTCCAGCTAAGGCATATATTGTAAAGTTTGGAGAGAACTGGGGCAATCTCAGCAGAGCATTTTGTATTAACACAGTCGGGATGAGATCTAGTCCACATGCCTTTGAGCTGTCTAGGTTTTTATGATAACATGCACCTGAGAAGGGGTGATTTTCAAATCGTATAGTGTGGCCTCTGTCCGCAAAGGAAAGTCGGGGAGGGAGTGGTGTGTCGGATCCAGTGTGGAATTTGAGGCAAACCAACTGGCAAGCAGATTTGCCTTGTCGGTCGCCGTGCAAGTAACCTCATGATTGATTGATAGTGGGAGAATCGTTGACTGCCCATTATTTACTACACGGTTGTAGATTTCCCAAATTCATGGGTTCTTAATTTCTATGTTTCCATGCGTTTCATGGTGGTTTCAGTGTAATCTTTTTTAGCTGTCGCTATTACTCTCTTACAATTATTTCTAGCTTCTATATACTTCTGTCTGTTTGAACTGGATTTATGTCGGTTGAATCTGCAGAACGCATGCTGCCTTTGGGCAATGGCAGCTGCACAAGCAGAGGTAAACTATTGAGGAGAATGGGGTTTGCAATAAAATTTCCATGTGGGAACATGTGCCTCAATTGCAGTTTTTACCCATTCCAGTGGTCTCATTTGGACATTGTTCAGCTGAGAGAGAAAAGATATTTTGTCATGGGGCATCTCTCATGAGTTCCCTGATTGCTTCCCACTCGACCTTTTTGTAATACCTCGTTGTTTTGAGTAGTAGGTCTTCAGTTTTAGGGCGAGAATTTAGGGTGATTTCTTATCATTATCACAGCGCGATCAGCATTCCCGAGTGAGTTCTGGGCATTTGTTGCACAATCATCGGGAACTTTTTGTAAGAAATAGATCTAGAAGTGAGGCATGCTGGTCTTGCTGATCTGGGAAACGTATCGAGAATGTAACCGTCTGAGATAGGGAATAGGATATAGCAAAGATATGTGTTGTGCTACCAGGTACGTCTGTGTAGTTAGAGAATCCAAGCTAGTTACTGTGGTGGGCATTGAAGTTACAAAATACATGGAATTCAGCGCTAATCTCTCTCTCTCTCTCTCTCTCTCTCTCTCTCTCTCTCTATATATATATATATATATATATATATATATATATATATATATATATATATATGTATGTATGCTGTCAGAGACTCTGCTTATTAGGGTACAGTCCTGGGTTGAGGGAGAGCGGAAGAGAAAATAAAAGGAGCTAATATTATGTTGCATATTTATTCTGAAGCACATAAAGGCCTGGTCGTCTGTTTCTAGTTTTATTACTTTAGTCAGGGAAGGGTGTTACGAATATAGAGTCCAAGCGCATGCATATGTCTGTCCGAGTCCTTACGGCAGAGTGGGAGAAAACCAGGCATGTTACAGTGGTTTAAGGGAATGGAGGAGTTAAGGTTAGTTTCACTTAATGCTAATATAGCCGTAGTGTTTACAAGGAGATATGGTTCAACATCATCTAAGTTAGTTCTAAGCTCGCGGACATTCGTAAATGCAAGCCTCAAGAGAGGAGGCAGGTTATTTTTCTTTGAGTTTGGTCCTGGTTTTAACTTATCTCTTGCTTGAGGTATGATTTCATTTTGTTTAATTTAAAAGTTTCAGTTAGGGTGGAAAATGTAGGAGTGCTGGACAAGTGGTTGTGCAGAATATCAGACATGCAACACAAGTAGACCATCTGCTGTCCTCACCCACAAGATTGTGGCCTCAGGAAAGCCCAACGGGGATGATTGCAGGGTCCCTTTCCATGCGCGATATGGCAGTGCAAATATCCCGATATGATACAACTGTTGAGGAAGCAACTGCTCTAAGTGCTACCAAAGAGTTAAGGCCCCTGCACTATCAGTCGGAACAAACAGCTAGGAAACTGTCAATCCGGTACCCTCAATCCATTAGGCAAAGTCAGCCTAGTCCACTGTACCGACATATATGGTACTAGAGCACCACAACAGTGTCCATATAAATCTGTGTGGATACAAATCTGAATACCCCAGTTCATTTCAGAATGCCAGATCTCGGATTAAAAGAAATTCATAATGAGATAAGGATACGTTTGTGTTTATTCTTTATTTAACCACTATAGAATTTGTGATTTGTATTGAGCTCTCACACGAAGGATTATATACAGAAACACATCTAAAGGATAAAGGTCCCTACCCTCTTGCTCTCGCTCTCTTTATATATATATATATATATAAATATATATATATATATATATCTATAAAAACAGAGATGTGTGTGCCACAGACGATTTCTGATTGGTTAATCCAATAATCACATCTCCTAAAAAACTATGGTTCGTAGCCTCTTAATTTTACCATAAAATATTATGGCTTTATTTATTGTCCATCTTGGAAGGGTTTAATTTTTTTCTAACTTGTTTATTTACAAATTAAAAAAATACGAATTTTACACAATCTTACAATCCAACCTACGACATCCACGGCCGCCATTCTGCTAGCCGCAGACACGTACACAACACGAAAACAATGTTTTGAAAATCTAGCAAAAATTAATTTTCCTGAAATTTTTCAATATTTAAAAATAAATAATGCCGGCTGATAAAATTTTTAAACTTTTTTTAAAGCTAGAAAGATAAAATTTAAAAATACTTATTTTTATGTAAAACGCGCGTTCCCTCGTGGTCTTTTCATTTCGGGTTTGTATATAACAAATAAATGTTATCAAAGGCAAGATAAGTTACTTTTCTACCAAACTGGATATATTTTTCGTGTTTTTATTCAATGTAACACATTTATTCAGCTCGAAAAACGGGTTTGTAAGTTGATAAGATACGAAACAATACAGCACGAAAACACGCGCACACACGCACACACACTCACGTCCACTACCGTCCTTGGCTACGTCACGTTGTTATGGCAACACGATAAATACACAGTAAATTTGATTTTCTTCATTTCTACGACAATATTACGCAAATATAATTCATATAGATTATCTGTATGAATATAATTACACGTAATAGTTAAATAAAGATGATCATCGTATAAGAGAACCGAAAAAAAAAACTAATAGGGAATTTGTATAAAGTTGTATTTTCTTTATAAATAAATAGAAAAAAGGGGTGTTGATAAGACTATCGATACTTATACAGTTTAGTGACGACATTAAAAAATGGAAATATTGAAAAAAAAAATTTATTGTACGTAACTGTTATAGACTGAAGTTCTCCGAAAAAAAATTTCACTACATTTGAACAAGTAGTTTTCTTCTTACAGCCAAAAACAATTATTTATCACGACGACGTCAACGTGGCCATTTTGGAAATGTACCTAGCAGAATACCTCCATTTTAGGCCAAATTTCTCAATCTAGCCTTTTTTTTCTCGCCATATTGAGATGCGCACAACACATCTGCAATTTTTTTACGTTTTTTTTTCTTTTTTTTTTTTTTAAATCTGCAATTTTTTTGCGTTTTTTTTTTTTTAAATAAGAATAGTATTGAATATGCAAAGAAATTGAAGAATGCAAAGAATTGAAGAATTTTTATACAAGATTATTTTCGAAACATGCTCAGTTGGACACGCATGGATAACTTCGAAACTTCGTTTATTTACTTCTGTTAGAAATAAAAAAAAAAAAACAAACAGCCCAAAAATGGCATCTGTCTTCGCAAAACAAAAAAAAAAAAAAAATCTCATTCTGGTGGGGGAAAAAAAGGGCTAGATTGGCCTAAAATGGAGGTATTCTGCTATGTACGGCAGTTACCTGCCCTTGGGGAATTCCTGGGCCTGCAATAACATTTCCAAAATGGCCACGTTGACGTAGCCGTGATAACTCATTGTTTTTCGCTGTAAAAAAAAAAAAACTACTTGATCAAATGAAGTGAAATTTTTTTTCGGAGAACTTCAGTCTATAACAGTTACGTACAATAAAATATTTTTTTCAAAATTTCCATTTTTTAATGTCGTCACAAAACTGTATAAGTACCAGACTATCATTACACACGAAAAAATATAGATTTATTTCTGGGTAAAGTTCCCCCGAGTTTTCCTTTCACTTCAGTAAATAATGGTCTTTTGTTATATATATGGCGTACTATTATCCTTATATATATATATGATGTTTATGTTTATATATATATATGTATAAGTGATAGTGTATGTGTGTGTCTGTGTGTGTCTGTGCGTCTGTGTGCATTTCCCTACGCTAAAACTCTGTCAATTTTAAGCCTACAGATTCGAAATTTGATATACAGGGTACTGAGATTTGGGAAAATCGATGTGATAGGTTTTCGACAGAAATTTGGCGATTAAGTGGTCAATATTCAACAATTAGACCTTTGAGAACTCTACCAAACTTCTCCTACAATTTAAGGTCTGAACACGTGATATTTTATATATAGATTCCTTGGACATGGATCTAACTTATTAACTTTACTTGATCCCTAAACAATAAATGTTAAGAGGTCATAATAGGGGTCAAAGTTTAAAAAAATTGACCTTTTTTTTTCCTCAGCATACACTTCAAAATACCTGGGCAACGCCGGGCACCGATTGCTAGTATATATATATATATAGCAATAATATTATATTTTTGTCGAATGCATGGAAACAGTCCCCCAGAAACTATTTTAAAATAGTTACGCCAATAAATGAAAACAACCAATTGTTGTGAGTTATTGCTTGTTACACAAACTGTATTATCGTAATTTTTATGGCAAGTGTCCATAGAAGTTTTAATCCATATTCCGTCCTTTTGCAAACCTTTCATAAAAAACAATAGTTTCGCTACAAGGGCCATCAACTGTTTCCCCACTGTCTATCTGTACCTAAATCTAAAGGAAAATTCCATGAACAAGGCTTCTTCCTAGAAATGTCTAGTTAAACCTTGTTTAACTGGCCTGCTTTCAATCTGACTACAATATAATTTTCCTCAACTCCAATGGAAACAAGTTCCCATTGAACCGCCCGCTAAGCACTCTATTTCTACTCAATGTCCACCTCTATAATTACGCTGTTTTCTCAGTCGCTTCCGTACACTTTTTAAGCCTTATCCTCGAGTGTCTTTCTGGTCTTGGTAAATTGTGACTCTCATGTAAAGCAAGTTTTCATATGCGAAATTTAATAGAAAATAGTTGTGCAATATACTGTCTATTTCAACAATATTTCAACTATTTTTTATCATCTTTGTTTGACTCTAGAAACTAGATTGTAAAAGACTTGTGATACAAATGCTGTATATTTTATGTTTATTTCCTAAACACTTTCAAAACTCTATTGGTAATGTGGTTGCTATGAATTTTAGAGATTATTATCCGAATGTGTTGGCCGATATAGCGGCTCATCTTATTCAGGTGTACATGTTAAAACTCTGTACAGAATTTGGAAGTGAACCATTTTATTTACGGCTTAGAGACTACATTAGTCTAATCCAGTCGGCTATGCATGTGTAGAAAATGTAATGATTAAATATTTGCCTAAATAATTTAACGGGTTAAATATTGAATGTTAAACTTATAAAAAAATTGTCAGTAAGAAATGAGGACTTCAAACATGGCGTAATAGGTTCATCAACTGAAACTTTGTGAAAGGAGTAGAAAGAACAGAATAATCTTTCTTACTAAAGGTCTTACATTTTTGGTAATGCGTGTAAGTATCTATCTATATAAAAATGAAAACTGACACACCTAAATAAACATTAATAATAGATATATGAGAATTAGGTTTATCAATAAGGGTTGTATTTTCTCCACCGAATAGAGAATCCAAAAAGACAAAAACATTAAAACGGCAGAAAGCAGCATTTGAATACAGTTGCACGTATTTCAATTCAGAACGACGATTCTTCCTAGAAGAAAACAACATGTCAATACATATTTAAAGAATATGTTGTGTATGTAAATATATTTGCGTTGATTGTTAAGTTTGAATCTTTATGACGCGAAATAGAAACCAAAAACAATATTATTAACAAATATATTTTCCTTGTGAAAGATGAAAATTCTTTGTTTAATAAAATCAAAATTTTTGATGTTTCAAAATAGATCAAAGTAAAACAGAAAACGCAGTATTGAATCAAATTTCCTTTTGAAAATCATTTTACTTCGTTGATTGAATTGAAATCTGAATAAAACATGAACATGATCAAACAGAAATCCAGGTGAGTGAATTTGTTGTCAACATTCATTAATCTGAAAAAATATTCGCAATCATAGAATAGGTATACAGTATCCTAATACACGCATATACGTACACCACACGTACACACACACACACACACACACACACACACATATATATATATCAGTAAAATAGATATATTAATACAACTATAAGTCGAGTACACATTTTCCAAACATGTTTAAGTCAAAGGGATATGTTATTACCTGGTAAATGGTTACAAAGTAAAACAAAACGAGCAAATAATGTAACAGCATGTACGACAAACCATCTATGTGTGTTCTACCCGATATTGACTGGCCCCTAATGATTTAGTTATCCGGTATTTATTGAGATTAGAATAATTAATAAGTAGGAAACATAAGTTAGTTCCGCCAAAACACCTCTCTCCCAAGCTTATAAGTTAGGACGATATATCAGTATGTTTCCTCTTTGGGTAGGCCATGAACGGCCCGATGAGTTTCCTGTTCCTGTCTGGGCGAGGTTCTAATCTGATTTAGGGAATCTCAATATCAAACCTGTCGCAGGTGATTTCAGTAGCCTCTACTTCTTAGGGGGGGTTCATTGTTCAGGGTTTTTTTTTTTATTTGACCTGTAAGAAAAATGTTTTATTGCCATTTCCTCATGTATTAATCTTGAGAATTTAACAAAACAGTTGATTACTTGCGTGGGTAGACCCCGCCACCAGAAATAAAGGGTAAATAACCCTCACTTAGGACCCCGCTCGGAATAATCCATCAGATAAAGGGGGATATGTTCCCGGGGGGGGGGGGTCACTAGTTGCTTTAAAATGATAAACTGTCAATTTGGAAATAACGACCGATAAAACGGTTCGGCAAGTCTTCCAACTTGTGGGAAAACAGCTTCACTACGATTAATTTGCTGCACGTAATATCTTTGAGTGGCGTTGACTCGCGGAAAATAATGTTCCAATTTTGGGAAAAACAGAGTTGCGACGGATACCAGTTACAGTATTGCTGAAGTTTGTGTATCCGGTGAAAATCCCCTACAGTCGCATAGTCATTTATGATTGCGTCGCTTAGCGAGAGTGTCATCATTTTAGGACTACCGATAGAGTACCAGGCTTAGTTTTGGTTTGCTTGGTTTGTAATTAGGCACAGTTCTCCATTAGAGGAGAGTTATTTTGTTTGGTCTACAACAGTATCGGTTTGTTTGCGCCTTCTGTTTGCTTTTCGTGGCCTAGAAGAAGAAAAGTGTCCTTTTAATTTGTTTTTCAAGACATGGGTGTCTGCTGTAGTGTTTATTTTCGTTTTGATTGGCTAGTTCCATAAGTTAAATTCATGAATCCCCTCCGTCCCTAGTAAGTTTCTGTTATTCCCTAATGCATAAACATTTCATTTTTCACCTTTCCTTATAATGTGACTCTGATAAAAACTCACCTTCGAATTAATTTGCGAACCGTTAACGGATTTTTGCGTGTTCTCAGCATTGTGATTTATTTCATTTCTTCCAGATATTTAATATTACTACTAAAATGTCAGAAACCGAATCTACTTTTTTAATTTATTCATCACGTTTTTATATAGCCACATAATTTTATAACCCTTTTTCGTTATGTTCTGTCTCCGCCAAACAAACTTGTGTTTTGTATTTAATTCTATTTGTGCAATGAAAATTTTGTGACTTATTATTTAACATATTAAACATGTTCTTGATATATATAGACAGTCCTTTAATCAATGCAAATTACATCATTTTCATGGAAACAGGATTTTCTTTCATCAAATTCTTTTTAGCTATGTGTCGATATCTGTGCCTTTTTCCTTAACTTGCGTTTTGATTATTACGTGTTTTGTACATTATCTGTCTGCTTTTATATCTATGCGACTACAGTTTCGATTCTATCGAATCTTTTTAAATAATTTATATTTTCTGGCAGCATTCCGTTAACTTGTGTAGGTCTTGGTTTGTTTCATTTTCTAATTTGTTACAACGTATCTCCTAATTTCCGCATCTCGACCATAACCCAGTACTTGCGCAAATACAAAAGATTTAAAATTGTCTGCAATAATGTCTGTAAGTTTGAATTCATCGCAATGTTTGCCATAGCTTCGTAAGTTGCGAAATGGGACATGACCAACATTCATGGAATAAAGAGACTTTCTGGCTTGATAGTTCTGTCAGATGTTCCAATATCTCGGCGAAAGTTCATCCACAAAATTGTTATTCCCAGTCGTCTCTAGTTTCTGTAATAGTAATCGAACCTTTTTCTAGTTCGACCATTGTTTGGAGTCGATATTAAAAAATCTTTATACCGACAGATATCAGCTTCAAATTATTTACTTTCTTCAGGTCAAAGTCAGAAATTATCAATCGCATTGCATATTGAATCTTGTGAAAATTCGGTAGTATAGACGTCTTATTATTTTATAACCTTTGTGCTCTTGATTTTCGTCTTGCTTTTTGTCATTTTTCTAGTTTCATTATGCATCCGTGCTGTCTTTTAAATGTGCGCTGCTGGTGTTCAAATGATTGTTGTTGTTTTTCATCCGTGTGTTGTTGGTAAATTTATAGCTTGAATAATTGTTCCAATAATCTTTGATAGGGATCCATTGTGTATGATTTGTAAAATGCCGAATTCACAGCAGTTTAACAAAACCGTATTCAATTTACCAAGGCTTTAGCATTTTAAGAACAACTGGGAGGAAACTGAAAAGTATTTCGTATCCTGTAGTAATTTTGCAAACGGACGTTTAATATACAGTTTTTAATTTGTTGGAAAGAATATTTGTTCCAAAAGAATATAATTTTTATAGACAGGATATATTATATTATATTATATTATATTATATATATATATATTTTTATATATATATATATATATATATATATATATATATATATATATATATATATATAAAACTATTTTGGATTTTTTACCGTTATTGGAAATTTAATCTTTCACCAGACTATCCATTCACGTAAAATCGCCCCTTTCTTCACCCTATTCCCTCTGTATCACTATTTGGCTCCAAGTAAGGTCAGTGACTTACTTGTAGTTTCCTTAAATATTTTTGCAAACAAAATCTCATCTTGCATTTTGCTAAATCCTAATCTCTGATGAGAAGGAAAGTATTTCTTCGAAACTCCGCGGATTAAGGACTATCCACTTATTTTGGGCTTCCTTATTAAAATTAAATATGTGTTTAACTCTTTTCCGTAGTGTCTTCTAACATGTTTTATTAACTACTTGTTCTTACATATTAATATATATATATATATATATATATATATATATATATATATATATATATATATATATATATATATATATATATATCTGCTGTACCCGGACAGGCGTTGCTGTATCTCTGTTTATTAAAATGTAACACAAAAACAAAAATGGCAATATATATATATATGTCTTATATTAATGTTGTCAATACTTTTAGATACACACTATTATATTTTCTACTGTAGAACACGCAACATGTACTTGTCTATGTGAGAAGCAATTATGGTGTAAGTTGGACAAATATAAAAATTGTCCCTGAATCTTGTAAATAGTAATTGCAAACGCCAAGCGAAATGTCAAGTGCAAAATGTTGTTAAAATTGTATATCCGTTCAAAACATTCAATGCGAATCCCCGGCCCTTTCTTCCTGAGGTTGACCGAGCAGAAAACATGATGATTTAATTTTACTATACACATGTATGTTAACAACCACTGGAAAATCTCATATAGTAAATAATTTAGCCGATTTTCGTTTTGTATGTAAGTATAGTATTTTATCAAAAATTAATCGATGGAAAAATTGAAAAGAAAACTTTTTAAAAAATAAACAAACAAAGTAAGTCGTAGACCAATTATAATTCAGACTGAAGAAAAAAAGAAAAAAAAGAATGTACAAATGTTGGAGGATAAGATTTAAAAATGGAAATAGTTAAGTAAACTGTTGTTATAAATTCAAAAATATATTACTTATGAAAAACGATAAGGGAGAAATTAAGGATTAAAAAATAGTTCTCGAAAAAATAAGAACATTAAGCTATTTCCTTTGTATTTACGTAACATGTCACGTGACAAAACAAATATAGCCGAAAAAATTGTCGTGTAATTATGAAAGACTGAAATACAATTAGGTAGATAACATGGATTTTTGTGGAAATTGACAAAAATGTAAGGAGTTATCATGTTTTTTTTTAAAAATTACATATCAACTTTTCGCCTGAACGATTTCATTACAATAAGGATGAACCACCCGTTTTATTGGGCGATCTGTACAATGGGCACCCCGTGTATATATATATATATATGTATATATATATATATATATATATATATGTATATATATATGTGTATATATATATATATATATGGTATTCTTGCATAATTTTACCCGGATCATCGAGATTTTTCCTCAATTATTTTTCGGGTTCGACCGGCAGTCACCGAATTAAGCAAAGTAAAGTAAAAGACGCAGAAGAATTAAAAAAAAACAAATCGGACACAAAATAGAAATATAATAAATAAATAATAACTAAAACCTACTGTAAATTTATTGAATATATATATATATATATATATATATATATATATATATATGCATGCGTATGTATATTTATATATACATGTATTTCTCAATAAACATTTCATTTTGTATTGTTAATATACTTTTATTATTTTTTTTCAATTTTTTCATCAATGAAAGTTGGGTGTTTTTTTACAAGAAAATATGAATTTAACCATAAATCTTTAGGTGAAATTTGTTTCTCAAGACATCATATATTTTTTGTTTTTGTAAGGAAAATTGCCAGTGAACGTTTCTTTTTGAAAACATAGGTGTTATTTATAAAAAAAACGAATGCTTTATATAAAAACTGTAAATATTTAGGTGAAACAGAGAAAAGTTTTTTTCAAGAGAATGTAAAAATTATATTTTGTCAAGAGATGTTTATAAAATAAAGAGAAAAATATCCCCATCATTAATGAATTTTGCAAAAAAGCAAATAAAATGTGGAGTTAATGTGTCGACATTTGAACAACGCTCGCCTGAATACGGTAATTGCTGGTCGAACCCTAACCATGATCGAAATCTCAATGATTTGTGCCAAATTCAGCATGAATAGCATTTTTTTAAAATTTCGTATTTTGTTCCATTTTTAATCGGACTCTCAGCGATTGCAAACTAACCAAGTCAACCAACATGCAAAAAAAAAAAATCAACAATTACAGTGCTCAGTTTCTAATATAATACTAGTGCATCAAACCTCTGTATTGGAAACATCCAAGGGAAGGATGAAACCAAATTATTGGCAGTATGTTTGGGCTCATCAGTTAGACACATCCGTGCTCAGGATACGGTATTTAGGTTCAGAGGGAAACATGCGACGTTAGTATTATATACCGTAAACATTCTTTAATTTGAACTTCCTCTAAAGTTGGACTTCTGCTCATTCGGACATCTTCTAAACCTGGCCTTTCTCTAAACTTGAACTGTCTCGTCATTGAAATTGTATTAGCATATTTGATGCGGTGTTAAGTTAAGCTCTATACATGGTTTAGTCAGCTATTTCGCAGAAATGTTAATATTGTTACTATGTAATTAATGTAGATTAGCTATTAATAATTAATTTACACTAAATGTAATTTTTCTCATTTCTATATTTAAAATAGTGTAAAATAACCCATCACAATGGCTTGCAACTGGTCTAGTAAAATTCTTGAAACCAAACGTATACCGACCAACCACGCTGTTCTTAGATCATTTAATGCAAATGATGTTGAAATGTGGGCTCAAACAGTTGAGGAAACTACTGATCAATATCCTGAAGGCACAAATGGTGATGAAAATAGCGACAGCTCCCATTCTCATGACCCTACTGTAAATAACGAAGAACACTCTGATGAAGCAATATCATGGGATAATGCAGAAAAGTCTGTGGAGACGGTTATAAAATTTCTAGAAAAAAGTACTTACTTTAATGAAAACTATGTTTTGCAAGCAATGTCACCCCGAAGGGATATAATAATACAGTGTCGGAATTAGCTTACCGACAGGAAGGAGGGTGAAGAAAAGACGTTTGAAGTCTTGCAACGAAATGTCGACGTTGCTTACAACCAGTCTTTCCTTGTAAAAGTAACAAATAAGTAACGATGGTCGAAGTTTACTTTGTCTAAAACACAACAACAACTACCGCAACTGTCGAGCGACCATTCGCTTTATCTACTCCAATTCTCAGTCAACGAGATTCACGCGTGACTGGAATGTCTATTTAACTTGTAAGGAATAGGCACTAAGGTTCTTTGATTAACGGACTACCGGCAGTGTTGGTCACAGCTACCAGCACTCCTTCTTCCCCAACGACCTACCCTCGGCAAGTCAACCGATTCAAAATGCTCACGCATTCCCCACAAAAGAAAAAAAATCTTTAAGAAAATAAAACAGTTTTTTTTAGACTCCTGATTAACTGAATCTACCAGTTACAACTCCTTGAGGGTTGCAAGTCGATCAGAGCCATTGTTCATCTTCTGGTGGTGGTTCAATTAGAGCCACACAGCTAAAGTGAAACCAGTCATTGCATCTATCGCAGGCTATCATTGTTCTGATATCATCAGGTCTATTACAGCTAGGACATATCCAAATCAGAGTACTCTCTCCATTGAGGGTCCTGGCTTATATCCTGTGAACTCGATGGGTCCATGCCTATCGGGCCGGATTATCTAGGCTGTTAAAAGAATTCCACGGAAAAGAGATGCTTGATAGAGTATGTGTCTATTGCTCCATTCCCTTTCCTCACCTTCACCATGCGCACCAATCATTAACTTCCTTTGATTAGCTGCAGAACTTCACCTAGGGACCTGAGAGGTCTCGTCTTCAGAGGGCTTTTTTTATGAACACTATATCCCCTGTTTTTACTTTATCTTCAAAAGAACAATCAGTCAAGCTCATTGCCCTTTCGCTAAGACTCAACAAATAGTCCTCATTCCAAACTTTCCGAAATTTAGTCAGGCTTTCTTCGCAAGGGTTGAATCAAGTTTCTTCGACTAAAAGAATCGATCGTTTCCAGGTCCTGGTTTTCCAACCGCATTATTATGACCTGACTAACATTAACATTCATGAGAGAGTTAGGGGTTAATACATTCAGATTAACATCGCCATAGCTCCTATATGTTAGGGGGCGGCTATTTACTGCCCTTTGCACATCAGACAAAATTGTTAGTAGACCAAAATAGTCTACTTTACCTCTTCCTATTGCTGTATATAAGCAAGATTTTATGGTTTTGATAGACCTCTTCCAACTACCACAACACCAAGGTGAAAACAGTGGAATTGTGCAATGTTTTAAGTCATATGGGCTAAACCTTTCCTTTAATTCGTCCGCTATCATGCCCAGGTTAATGATTTGGACAGCAGCCTTAAATGTGCGAGCATTATCCGATTAAAGGTGTGTAGGGAGTCCATTCATGTTTGTGAACCTAATGAATGCCTTAATAAATGATTTCATAGTCATATCCGGAACCAATTCCAAATGGACAGCCCTAATACTCATACATGTAAAAAAGAAGAATGTACATTTTATAGTCTTTTTCTTGTCCTCTAACATAGATATGGCTTGTAAAATCCACACCCGTACGTAGATAGGGCCTGATAAAATTCACCCGAGGAGCTGCTAAGTTGGTCGAATTTGGTATTAAAAAGGAAACGGCATTATAGCGTTTGCATTTCACACAAGTTCTAACCACATTTCTAACAGCCTGTCTGGCTTGTAGTATCCAATAACCTTTCAATCCTATTTCATTCAATGTTTTGACCAAGCCTAAGTGTAGGCTTCTTTGGTGGTATTCTTGAATGGTCAATCTTGTTAGATAATGCTCTTCTCCCAATAAAATAGGATTTTGGACCTCATATGAGTGATATTCCGATTTTCCTATTCTTCTCATCACTCGTATGGTCCAGAAAGAGATTCAAATTCTTCACCAGTTTAGGCATGCTATTTCCTCCAGGGCCCAACAAAAAGTTCAACTCAGCGTTCCCATTGAAGATGAAGAATAAAAACCTCCCAACCTCCCGATGTAATCAATGGCTTTCGGAATAGACGACTCCAATCTCCCAACGTTGAGAACAGCTTTCGGAATAGACACCACCAACATGGACAGGATACCCGAAAACTTATAAAATTAATGTACAAAATTTAAAACAGTAGGAAATTTAAATTTCCGTTTCATTTTTAAACAACCGTAAAACATCGTTCTCCACAAGTTTTACCCTTGTTTTTAAGATAACAAAGCATATATGTTCGATTTAGATTTCAATAACCGTCAACATAATCATATATATATATATATATATATATATATATATATATATATATACTTTGCTCTCTCTCCACGGTGTATACACCTAAGTTAATAAAACGTTAAGGCTAGCAACGCAATGGCATCGGTGCTTAAAAGCATTTTTTCTTGTAATGGAAACATACTGGTAACATAGTCACACGTGTAGTCTGTTTGAAACCGATTATTACTTACAAATGAGATACAGCGTTTAGCATATTTTATACACCCAACCTTTCGTTCAACGTAATTTTAGAAGACTAGCGGGTCTATATAAATCATCAAATCCGCTAAACCGTTTTTTTTTTTAATATATTGTCCACAAACACTCAACATTTCCAAGTTCTCAATATCCCTTTTTTTCAATAATAACGCACACCTAGCCGAATTCACGGTTCATAAATACTTTCAACAAAGTTGGAAGCATAATTTCCCTAGATGCCCATACCTTCCCAATAAATACAACCGATGCCAAAAAGAGAAACATTTAAGAGAAAAAGAGGTAGTAATCTTATATATTCACACACACGTTCTGTAGAATCAAAACAATTGTATGTATCAAATATATATATATATATATATATATATATGTACGTTTATATATATATATATATACGTTACCATCTCCACTATATATATATATATATATATATATATATATATATATATATATATATATATATATATATATATATATATATATATATGGAAACCACCAATTATCAAGCCACGGAAGCCATTTAGGGTAAGGGTTATTGCATGTACCGTAATCAATGGGATAGTCTCGTAGTAATCGTTAATATTGGAGTTTTGATAAAGTGTCTTACTTAAGGGGGCGGTTCATCAGGAATTTGTTTATGTTGGACCTGAAGACATCCAAGTTATAGTCAGGTGGGGAACAGACTGCCGGAAGAGAGTTCCACTGGCGTGCACTTCTAAGAAAGAAGCTTCGTTCATGGAATCTACGTTTTGATTTTGGCACAGATAAAGAGTGGGGGAAATTTTTGACAGTGGTGTCAGGTAGACGGCTGAGGATGGACCATGGAATGGAGCTCAGACGAGCACTTGCCATGGAGGTAACGATAAAACAAAGACAGGCTCGATACGTCTCTTCTGTGTGAGAGAGGTTGCATAGAAGAGAAAAGGACACCCCCTACTAAGCCACGAAGTCTATTTTGTACTCTGTCAACGCAGGATAGGCTGTTTGTAGCAGCTCCTGTCCAGATGTGGCAGTATTCCCTCCTTGAAGTACTTGGCTTTTATATAGATAGAGAATTGCATCAGCAGTGAGATATCTTCTGGAGCGGTAGAAGAGTCCTACCATTTTTTCCGGCGACCTTGGATATAGACTTCATGTTCGTCTTCCATATCAGGTCAGGAGTAAAGGGCAATCCCATAAGCTTATCAAAACATGAATCCTCTCCTACGCAAGAGCCATCTATTTCAATTGATGCCAGCTGCGGATCAGAGCGTTTTTGATGTAAAGATTGGGGCTTAGTCTTAGTTGCATTAAAAGTAACCAGCAACCTCTTCCCCCACTGTAGCGTGTGCTCAAACTCAGAGGAGAGACAATCAGAGAGAACTTTGTCATTTATGGCCTCAGATTGTTGCCATAGATGGTCGTGTCATCAGCATAGATGTCAACGAATGATTTTAGTATGTGTTTGGGGAGATCATTGATGTAGATTAGAAAGAGAGTTGGACCCAGGATGGACCGCTGAGGGACTCCAGCATTAACACTGCGGGCCTCTAATTTCCGCCATCACCACTACTCTTTTGAGCCTATCAGAGAGAAATGATTTAATGATTGAGAAAACATTTCCAGTAATACCGTAGCTGAAAATCTTGTGAAGTAGGCACTTATGCCATAGATTATCGAAGGCCTTGGATATGTCGAGAGAAATTGCCCTAGAAAGGAAACCTTTGTCGAGAGATTCACTAATCCTATGAGATATAACCGTTAGCAAATCTGCTGTAGATCTGGCAAAACGGAAACCAATTGCATGCTACTAAGAAGGTCATTTCTACTGAGGTGGTTGACTACTTCTCTATTTAATATGGATTCCAGCCATTTGTTCATGGTACACAGTAGAGTTATTGGTCTGTACTGGGAGGGAGATGACTTATCACCTGAATTCTTAAATGCAGGGCATACTGATGAAGTTTTCCAGGGTGTTGGATAGCACTTCTCGTTAAGGCAACGCTTAAACAGTGTTTTAAGTATTGGGGGCAAGTTTTTATTAAAGCTTTTCCAACACTATAATTCGAATGCTGGCAGGGGCAGTTGTTTTATTGGAATCAAGGTTCTTGATTAGCTTGGGAACTTCTCGCACAGCTATTTGTATGTTGCATACCGTGTTGTCTGTTAGAGGAGGAAATACGGGGAGTTGATGACCTTCGTCGCATAGGGTAGTATTAGCTGCAAAGTTCTTGACAAATAGTTTGGCCTTGTCTGATGCTGATGGCATGACCTCAGGTCTATTGATGATGGTTGGGATAGAACGCAAGCTTCTGTTCAGGATCCTGTTTGCCATTTTCAAAACTTGTGGGAACATAGCTGCTGCTCAGCTACTTTGGATCGAACGGACTGTGCATATAGCTCCCTTGAATTATATATATATATATATATATATATATATATATACATATATATGTGTGTGTGTGTGGGGGTGTGTGTTTGTGAGTAATTATTTACTATGATAATTAAATACCTATAGACACCTGTGTTTCATCCTTCCGGGTATCATTAGTGCAGGGTGTCACAATTAACGTGAGTCGAGAGACTCGCTGGTCGATGATGTCATGTCTGTCTTTATGAGTTAGGACCAAACCGTTTGGCTATCGTAAACCGCGAGAGATACAGTTGGAATTAAACATTTTATCTTTTTAAATGCTTTTAACCTCAGTTAGAGTGATCTAATCATTATATGACGATCTACGCATATGGGCTGTTGACCGAATAATTACAACTGAAAGTGCTATCCAATTATTTTTTACTTTTACTTATACGAGTTCTTTACTTTTTGTAGATAGATGTACCCTCCTTGGGCAAAGCACTGTCGTAAATTTATTTCAATCTCTGCATATTTGGGTTAAATGCTTGTTGTTTCTTTATTTATGAATAAACGATCAACTCGAGCGCTGTAAAATCTATGGTCAAATAGCTATTTAAATGCCTATTTGATGAGGTCGTTTATATATATATATATATATATATATACATATATATATATATGCATTTATATATATATGCATTTATATAATCATATATATATATATATATATATATATATATGCGTGTGTAGATTTCGGATATGTGTAATTTACATAAATATCACAATTTTTTTCATTTATGAATGCTTATTGTTTTTTCATTTTATCAATTTTTAAATTTCTAATTTTTCTTCTAAAACAATTAATTCATCTATTGTTCGCGTCTATTTTGAATAGAAATGATATTTAAGTTTTATACATAATTTAGCCGAGGCCATTTCTTTTTCGTAGTTAAAATATTTCATCGCAATAAACATTTGCTCAGTTAGATAGCAATAAACAATTGCGATAAATATCTATTTCATTCGTAGAATAAATTAACGATTAAGAACGATGTGTGTACAATTAATTAACATTGTTGCAATTATCTGTACACGTAGAACGTTTTGTTTTTCAGCACTTACATATAACAGGCACAGATTTTCTATTTAAAAAGTTAAAACAAATTTTTCAATATACACGATCATGGATATGCGGGCGACTCCGAAGAAGGTTAATTTATTTGCATATAAATTTGAAAAATTGCTTAGATTATTTAAGTTTGCTTATTTCATGGCATAGTTTTGAATAATTTTTCGATTTAATTATTGCGCTCATTTCTATTTATGCATATTTTCAATATATTACATGATTGTGTAGGATTGAAAGTAAAAGAGTGTAGCACGGACACACACGAATAGACACCCATACAGGAATATATATATATATATATATATATATATATATATATATATATATATATATATATATACACACATATGTGTGTGTGTCTGTGTGTTTGTGCGTGTATGTATATATTAGTGATATGGCGTATTGTTTTAGTGCATGTCGATGAGTATCTAGCAAATTTCATTTGAATTCTTTGTCAATAAAATTTTAAACTTTGTATATAACAGAGTTGGATTCGTGAAACATACTCAGTTTTGTTTTCAGCTGGTAAAAATAGCTGCTAAAACGTCAACATAAAAAAACTTTATGAGTATAAGTCTATCAGTTAGTAAGTAACAAATGTAAGTTAACACGCTTCGATTTACGAAAAACACTTTATGAGAGAGAAAATATACCACTGTATTTAAAATTGTTTATAAAAGATCAGAAAAATAGGAATTTGTTGAAAATTTGCTAGTTTCACAAAAAAATAATAAAGACGATCGTGAAAATAGTAGTTTGATTATGGTAAGACTATGCGTGAATATGACAGTAATAAAGAATGAGATTATTATAATTCAAATGGAATTGATAATTATATCTAAGAGAATCTATCCCATGCTTAATCTCGATTGAATTAAATAAGAACGAGGACTCTAAGACCATATAAGATTTAAAATATAGCATGCTTTTTCGATAGTATGACGTAGATTACGATCAGCTCGACTATATCAGTTGCGAAGAAAAGAGAAAAATATACAAACTACAAAAACTCTGCCGTTAATTTTGAAACATATGGGATTCTAATATTAAAAGGAAATAAATAACAAACAACTGGGTATGGTTTCTAAGTAATACATGAGAGAAAATCGATTGTAATAAAAAAGGTGTTCTGACAAAGACAGAAAAAAGTTTATAATAAAAATATGCGCGCTATCCGAATATCAACTTATTTTGCATATGCGTGTTCATCCTGGGTATAAAAAAGTACTAGGAAAACTTAAAGTATAAAGACATGAACGGAATAACACAGCGAAGAAACCTATTGTTAAAATCCATTTGTACGATTAAAAAAACAAAAAAAATACACTAGCAAACAAAACGGAAAACTTCACAAACTTACACATGTGTAACTGAATATTAATTCATTTATTTCTTTTTGTCATGAGTGTGTTAAAAAGCTTGTGATTATGTTTTTTTTATAATTCTTTCACCAGAAGCAGGTTAATTTCTGCAAGTAGCGATATTCGCACAGCTGAGCACTAGGTGGCATGTTAAGTAGTTTGCAATTGCAGGTGCATGGAAAAAAAACAGACGAAATGCTGTTGATGATATTCCAAAATTAATATTCTTTTCTTTGAATATATAGCGTTTTTTATCTGAGATTTGTGCAGAACTATCTTTATGAGACACATTAATACTCCACATTGAACTATATATGCATATATATATATATATATATATATATATATATATAATCATACACATACAGTAATGTTTCGCTGTTTCGCAGCTCATCAGTGTGGCTAGAAAAGCAACTACTTCAAGCCAGGATCGAAACCCCACCGCCCGTTGCGCTATTCGGCTGATACTATGCGGGCAGTGAATTAACATATATATATATATATATATATATATATATATATATATAATTTTAAAAAAACGATCATGACGCGAAGACTTTTATAATTCATGATTCAAAACGTTTTAAAATAAAGTAATCGGAGTGAAAGCGAGAGGAGTAAAGAAACAGTGGGAAAGTCAGGAGTTTCCCCTTTGGTTTCACACAGCTGTATCGTATCGAGGGATTTTTGTGTAAAGAAAGGGGGAATCGAAAATACGTAAAATTTAATATAAAATCACGTAGAGTGGTATGTGTGGGAAAAGATGAAGTAAAACAATTAAAATAAAGCAGCGTTATATTACTCGAATAATCACGCTCAAAACCAAGAGGCATTGCCTCTCTTTACAGAGAAGACTTTCTCAACAGAACATGAACAGTCTCCAAGATATTTAAATGGAATAACGAGTGAGCACTACTCAGGATCGAAAATGAGTACACACTAAAGTTTCTGCACATAACGGGGGTTTAATGTCTCTAATTCTCTGAACGTTTAATGTAAGATGGAAAAATATCAAATTCACACAATTTTCTTTGATTTCAAGCTAAACCTAAAAGCTCCTGAAAGTGCTCGCTATAGCAACGATGTACAACTGAATGCACTGCACAATGGTGCTTTAAGAAATTTCGTAGCGGCGACGGGAGGTTTGATGATGATGAGCGAATTAGTCGGACATTGGATTATAATAACGGTCAATTAAGAGACTTAGTCTAAGACATCAACGTGCAACGGTTCGAGAACTTGCTTTTGAATTAAACGTAACTTATACGATGATTCTCAAGTACTTGAGAGGGATTCGAAAGACGAAGCAACCTGATATTGTTACCCCACGAATTGAACAACCAAAAGAAACGCAGTTATGAAGTGTCATCTTTCTTATTTTACGCAATAAGAACGACCGTTTCTAGAACGGGTTGTGACTTACGATGAAAAGTGGGTTCTTTCCGACAAACGGTGATGCTCAGCCTAGTGCTTAGACAACGACGAAGCTCAACGGCACTTACTGAAGCCAGAGTTGAACCAAAAGCATATCATACTGACTGGTGATCTGCGACCGGTCCCGATCTATTACAGTTCTTTGAATGCAAGCGTGACTGATACGGCGGAAAGTACTGCCAACAAATGCATGAAATGAATCAGAAACTAAGACAATATCCAGCATAAGTCAATAGACAAAAGCCTAATTCTCCTCCACGACAATGACGGACCGCGTATTCTTAAACCAACTATGCAGGAGTTGAACAAATTAGTCTGCGAAACCCTGCCTCATCCGCAATACTCTCCAAACCTCTCAACTACTGTCTACCACATTTTCAAACATCTCGACAATTTTCTGCATGAGGAATGTATAAATAACCTAAGTGATATCAAGAACGCTTTCAGCGATTCATCGCAACCAGAAAGAAGAATTTTTACTTTACTGGCATAAATGTACGTGTTTGTTGTTGATTCTGGGTGTGCTTATTTCGATCCGTACATTTTTGTTTCGCCCAATCTGGATTGAAAAGTTAAAAACCGCAAGAACTTTCTTATTACCTGGTCTTTGAGATTTTCCATTTAAACTAAATTGAAAGTATAAATGTCAGGCGTATAAAAATGAAAGTAGTTAATTTTATGCTAGCGGGGTAGAAGTGAGGGCGCCCGGCTTTTCCCGAGCGTAAAATACATTCAAATATTATATTTTTATTTGTTAAGATTCCGTATATATTATAGAGTCGTAATTTCAAAAGTACTAAAGAAAGTATTTCGGGGCAAACAGCTAGACTCAAAACCAAATAATTCCAAGCTGGTGACGTTACCACTGTAGCAACACAGCACACATGGAAAATCAGAATACATTTTAAAAATTAAAAATAAAAGAAAATGACTATGAAAATATATAATTATTTTTTCAAATTACCCCTTAAAAACTATTTTAACCGGCGAAACCCCATCAAAGAACGGTCCATAAAAAATCCAATTATTCGCCGCCCTTTGCCCCGCTAAGCGACTCTTAGTTTCGAAAGTGATAGATTTTGAAAATATGGAGAAAGAAAGGCGTATAGCTTTTTATGTATTAGATTACATTGGCGCCTTCGAAAGGAATATATCTGCTTAGAGAGCAATCGAATTATTATACTAAAGTTTTGCATTTAAATCCTTAATCACAGCCGTTACATCTAAGAAAATATGTTTTCTACATTGAATGTAGAATTATATTTATGTGAAGCTTCCTTCCAGTGCACCGCGTTAGGCCGCTAACAAGAGTTGGCAATGAATCAATTTAAGGGAAAAATCCGAAATTGCACTGATATCGCTGATTATAAAACATAGGAGTTTTAAATATTCGTTGATCTTCACCCCATTCCAAGCAACACACAGACACACAGACACACACACACGCATATATATATATATATATATATATATATATATATATATATATATATATATATATATATATATATATATATTCCGGGCAGAAAGATATTCAAAAATTAAGAATAATTTAATTTCAACAAGGTTCGTTGATAGTGTACATCAAAGTGAGCAAATTATATATTTTGTAATTATTCTATATGTAAATACAGTTGTATCCTGCTACAATGTGCAGACGGTTTGAGGTAAGAACTTTTTGCTTCATGCGAGTCATGGTATTTTTTCTCTCCTGCAAATTTGAAAAGGTCTAGGAACATTTTAATTTTTGTATTTTAACTTTTCTTGCCTGGTTAAATAAAATATGATTGAAACGGTCGGTGTAGAAAGCCTAAAAATCACAGTGCTTTCAGAAAGAGAATACATGAACGCAAGAGTATTTATTAAATGGTCATGTATGTATATATATATATATATATATATATATATATATATATATATATATATATATATGGTGATTTTTAGGTATAAGTTTCGATATCTTTCATTTCTTTCGTAGCCTAGTTTATACTGAATTACTAGTTTTATTCACCCTGTTTGTGAGATTTCATTGTAAAATATGCATATTATTTATAAATGCTATGTAAGCTTAGTTTTTAAAAGATCCAGGATAGCGATGTATTGATGTAAATACTACGGCAAATTTAATATTAAACTTGTATTTTAAGACATTTAAACTGCATCACCAAATAATAACTTGTGACTACTCTGGATTTTGTGAAGTTTGAAATGACAGTTATGTTTGACATAACACCAGTAGTGGGAAATATTAGGATCCGTCTATTTAATCGGCTTGTGTGCTGCTATAAACGTTGGTCATTGACACCCCAGTTCAAAATGAATCCTTGCAGTTTAACAAGCATGCTGATTACACAAGCATCATTCCAACTATATACTAAATATCGATATAAAAATATGCTAAATAATGGCCGAGTAACTAACAAATAATTTTAATGTAGGGATTGGTTCTGAGGGTTCCAGCTAAATTAATACATTATACAAAGATCAAGTCAATTTCATTTTTTTCGTTTGTCATGTGTCTATCGATAAGGTAGATAGAAAATATTCTTAATTTAAGTGCATCGTTTTAAAGTTATTTGTGTTTGAGAACACCTAATTGAGATAAAATTGGAGACGAGCACTTTCTGAGTAGAAACTCAATCGCCACTAATGTTTATTGTACTCTTCATACCTTTCAAAGACATGATCTGTGAGAGTGGAGCTTTATACAAGTCTACCGATATTGAGCAAAGAATAAATGAAAAAAGAAATCAGATTTTGTAGAAAAAGGCCGTATATGACAAAGTTCTCTCTGATTGTCTCTCATCTGATCTTGAGCTCACGGTACATTGGGGAAATAGGTTGCTGGTTAATTTTAATGCATCTAAATCCAAGCTCTTATCTTTACATCATAAACGTTCTGGTCCCCCACCTGGACTCAGTTGAAATGGATGTCTCTCGTCTAGGGGAGGCTCCATGTTTTCATACACTTCTCGGATTGACGTTTACTCCTGACCTGAAATGGAACACGTACATGAAGTCTATTGCAAAGATCGCCGGAAAAATGGTAGGGCTCTTCTACCGCTCCAGAAGATATCTCACTGCTGATGCAATTCTCTATCAATATAAAAGCCAAGTACGTCCAAGGATGGAGTACTGCTGCCACATCTGGACGGGAGCTGCTAAAAACAGCCTATCCTGCGTTAAGAGAGTACAAAATAGACTTCGCGGCTTTGTGGGGCATTCCCTTTTCTCTTCCCTGCAACCTCTTTCTAACAAAAGAGACATTGCGAGACTGCCTTTGTTTTATGGTTATTTTCATGGCAAGTACACGTCTGAGTTCCAATCTCTGGTCCTCCATCGCCACTCTTTCACGATAAACACCCGTCTAGCTGACACCAATGTCAATAATTTCCCCCACTCTTTATCTGTGCCAGAATCAAAACGTAGATTCAATGAGCAAAACTTCTTTCTTAGAAGTGCACGCCTGTGGAACTCGCTACCATTTGCTTGTTTCCCACCTGACTACAACTTGGATGTCTTCAAGTCCAACATAAAACAGTTCCTGATGAACCGCCTCCTTTAGTAAGACATTTTATAAAATCTCCAATATTAATTATTACGATACTATCCCAGTGATTACTGTACACGCAATAACCTTTATCCTGAGTGACCTCTGGGCCTTGATAAGTGGTGATCTCCAATAAAAAAATGGGCAAATCAAATAACACGTTATTGCGGCGAATTATCCCCCACCCGAGTATAAAAATACAGAAACGGCAGCGTAAGATATGCTGTACACATGCAATTATAACACATCAATAATATTTATGATGCAGGCAAAGGGCATAGACATGAATCAGAGAAAAACGAAAATTACAAGACTGCATGGCACAGTACAGTATGTACAAAACTCATTAATAAATAAGAAAGAAACATACTCATTAATAGTATATATTACCGTAGCAGGAGCTATTTGAATAAATCTAAGAAAAGATGGACATTTATGACTATACATTCAATAAGGATGAAAACTAATAAAAATCGGTCTATTGCGAAAATCAACTTATACAACATCTAAAACAAACAAAACAAATATCAAGGAACACAACATGAACCCAAGCAAATTTAAGTGCAAATATTTCTTTTATAAATTTTACAACTCAAAATTTAAATAAATAATAAAATAAATTTAAATAAATTTAAATAAATAAATATATCATTTTTGATTAAAATGATTTTTTTTTAATATATGGCTGTTGACCTTCGCTGATATCATACGAAATAACTAGACAGAAAAATGACTAAAGCAGGAAAACATTATTTAACTTAAAATATGTTGCGAGAATTTAAGGTTAAAAATACGAGAATTCTACTTTAGATTATACTTTAAATTATTGTCGTTAAGACTCTTAGGAAAATCATCAGTTACTATTAGTGAGTAGTTTCCAATGATAGCGTGTATAAGAACTAACAATGCATACAAAGGACAGTACTATTTTTCATTCCTTTTTTTAACAACTACAAACATTATTACTATTGCAAATATTACTGCTACAAATACTATTACAACAACTACTACTACTACTACTACTACTAATAATAATAATAATAATAATAATAATAATAATAATAATAATAATAATAATAATAACTAGTGGGACCTGTGGAAATTTCACAGCGGACTCTTTCATATATAATATTTTGATGTTGGCATTCAGCGAAAATGGAAACGTCTTGTAGCTCCTTTATATAAACTGAGATAGTCTCTCTCTCTCTTTCTCTCTCTCAAACAATAAAAAATGTAAAAATATAAACAATGAAAAAACAAATAACTGCTGTAGATATTATTACAAAATATAGAACTGCAGTGATGAATCAATTTTTATCCCAAATATTTCAAATTAGAAAACTTATAGCATCCGCCGCGGACAGATTTGTGTTATCGTTTTTTTTTACTACGGAATAACTGAAAATCAATTATTTCTTAACAACTTTTGCATTTACCAGAAAGATAAACCCCTAAATTTTATAGAATTAAAAACGGATACAGCAGTGAAGACAGGCTAAGCGAATGCTGCCTGGAGAGTTCGTGAATGTGTATTTCGGAATTAGTGTGTATTCCGGAATTAAATCTCAGCCAATGAAATTCGCCAAAAAGCGTGACACACAAAAGAGCCCACGCGCTATCATATTGATATATAGATGATAATAATAATAATAATAATAATAATAATAATAATAATAATAATAATGAGAAGAAGAAGAAGATTAGGGAGGGGAAGAAGAAGACTGAGACGTCGACAGCAAAGAAAAATAATAATATATTTTTCTATTGAGAGACATGGGATCAGCCACGCAATCGGCTATTACTGAACAGCCAATATCCTATAAAGACACACTTAATACTATTTACTTAGGAATGGAAAAAGAGATAATTTCTGTCGGAATCGGTGAAACCTAAGTATTTACAGGTATTAAATGGTTTTAAATATTGTCAATGAACCAATAAATCTAAATATATATATATATATACATACATATATATATATATATATATATATACTGTAAAAAAGCTAATTTATCACCCTTTATCGACCGAAATATAGTTATCCAAAAAAGCAAAGTGTGTAAACGTGTCAATCTCTCTCTATATATAATATACATAAATTGTATATACAAATATGTTAGACTTAAGAATGCAGGTAATGATAAGAAAGATGGGTCTATATTTTTTAAATTTTATTCTAAAAGAATATACGAAAGATGAGTACGATGTTCCTCGTGAATTTATGATATTCGGGTTTTTGTAATTTTTTAAAGTTATTATTATGTATCAATTAATACTTATTCCCTGCATAGCAGTTTATTTATTTATTTCTTATTTGCACGGCATTCGAATACTTGGGCAGGTCAGACCCAACGACACACACATAAATGGCACATATGGATGATGTAAATGTGGAGAAGTCCGAGTATGTATGATTATATTGCTTCCATATGCCTTGCCTGCTACGGTCACAGAGTACACGACTTAAGTGTTCGTGACTCATGTTTCGAATACTGTCTGCGGATATTTTATATCCAGGAATCCTACGAGAATAAAAATACGAGTTTTAGATTTCGGTTCGATGCTTTCGTGGATTGTAGAATATAATTAACATATAAATTTCCTTCACACATATTAAAAATACTCTAGTATCTATATATATATATATATATATATATATATATATATATATATATATATATATATTAGTGTGTATGCGTGTGTGGGTGTCTATGTTAGTGTGTGTGTCTGTTTAGTTGCAATTTATGCTTTACAAACTTTGTAAATTGTATAGAACGGAAAAATTTGGGTCACATAAATGGGCCAAAAGCGCTACCGGGGGAAAAAAAATTCGAAACAACAAGTGAAAACTATTTTGGTTGAACTTTACAACACATATATTAATAAAATAGATTCTATATGAGTGCCAAAGAAAGGGTCGTTCCACTATGATTGTAAGGAATGATAATGGTTGTTTTGAATGTTTTTTTATGAAATACACCTTTCTCCCCAATTACAAGTGCAGATGCTGTCAGACAGAAATAATTAGCTTGAGCCAACTAATACTCGCTTATGAGATTCATCTAGGGAATCTTTTCATATAAATGCGCACAATAGGATATATAACACTTCTGGATCTACTGCTCAATCTATTATCAATTACTAGAATCATATACATGAAATAACTAAACCTCTAGTCATAAATAAGCTTACATCGATTTGGCAATATCTATCTACTACTCTATCTACTATATGGGCACACACACATACAAGAGGGGAAAGAGAAAGAGAGAGACAGATAGAGAGAAAGAGACCGTAGAAAATGAATTCTCAAAGACTATATGTTGGAAAAGATAGAATGCGGTATTTATTTAATAAGGGTATACATACATTTAGTTGGGGGAAAAGGGGGGTTTTATACTCAGGTATTTTGTAGCCTAATGCTACTCAGAAGAGTAGAGAAGATGCAGCCCAACCACCCTTATGTCTCTCCTGAATCGAAAACATATAAACTACTTATATTATTTAAAACTATGATAGAAAGCTGCACTGCTTTGTACACTACACTTTATATAGTACAATCCTCCGGTACCTTAAATTCAATATAGTTCTCCTAATAACATCAATAATATTATTAATTTATTTCGTTCTTGATGATTCTCTAGCTAGACGTAACATCCCCATTATGTTAGTTAGCGCCTTCTCTTCTCTTCTAATCAGAAGCATTAGGCTTCCAAATACCTTGGTATAAAGAGTATCCTTTACTCTCAACAAATTATATGTATACCCTCATTAAATAAATGACTCATTCTATATTTTCTCATATCTAGTCTTTGTAAATTCATTTCCTCTCCTGTTGTCTCCTATAAAAGCTCAATTGAAATTGGTTGAGCTATATGTTATCTCGATAAGTCTCCTCTTGTAGAATTGAATTTACTCTCTTCTACCTATCCTCGTTATATATATATATATATATATATATATATATATATATATATATATATATATACATATATATATGCATAAGTTAACGTGGATGTGTGTTTGTCTGTATGTCTGTCTGCCTGTCTGATTGTGTGCCTGTGTACATTTCCCTAAGCAATAACTGTCATTTTTTTTTATCTACAGACTCGAAATTTCATATACAGGGTACTGAGATTTGGGAAAATCTATGTGATCGGTTTTCGGCCAGAAACTTTGCTGTTAAGGGGTCAAAGTTCAACGATTTGACCTTTGAGAACTCTACCAAACTCCTCCGACAATTTTTGTCTAAACACTTATAATATAAGATATAGGTTCCTTGGACATGGATCTAACTTAATAAATCGATTTGAGCCCAAAACAATAAATGTTATGGGGTTATAATAGAGTTCAAATTTTAAAAAATTGACCTTTTTTTTTTTTTTTTTTTTGTTCAGCATACACGGCAAAAACACCCGGGCTGAAATGCTAATCTATGTATGTATAAAAGTGACCGTGTCCGTCTGTCTGAGTGTCTGTCTCTCTGTGTGTCTGTGTACATTTCTCTACGCAATAACTCTGTCAATTTTAAGTCTACAGATTCGAAAGTTCATATACAGCGTACTGAGATTTGGGAAAATATATGGGATCGGTTTTCGGCCAGATATTTGGCTGGTAAGAGGTCCATGTCAACGATTTGACCTTTGAGAACTCTATCAAACCCCTCCGACAACTTTGGGTCTAAACACTAGACATTTTAGATATAGATTACTTGGACATGGATCTAACTTAATAACTTAATTTGAGCCCAAAACAATAAATGTTAAGGGGTAATATAGGGGTCAAATTTAAAAAAAAAATGACTGTTTTTTAGGGGGTGCTCAGCATACACCTTCAAAAACCCGGGCAACGCCGGGCACCCATGCTAAAATATATATATAAAAGTGAACGTGTCTGTGAGTCTGTGTGTCTGTGTGTCTTTCTGTGTACATTTCTCTACGAAATTGTCAATTTTTAGTCTACAGAAATTTCTATGCCGGGTACTGAGATTTGGAAAAGACTATGTGATCGGGTTTCGGCAAGAAAGTTGGCTGGTTATGTGTGAAAGTTCAACGATTTGATCTTTGGGAACTCTGCCAAACTCCTCCTAAAATTTTGGGTCTAAACACTTGAAAGTTTAGATATAGGTTCCTGAGACATGGATCTAACTTAATTTCATCCCCAAATAATAAATGCAAAGGGGCCATAATAGGGTCAAAGTTAAAAAATTGACCTTTTTTTTGTTTTTGTTTTTTGCTCAGCATACACATCCAAAAACCCGGGCTACGCCCGGCCGAAGGGCTAGTATATATATAAAAGTGAACGTGTATGTGTGTCTGTATGTATGTGTGTAAATTTCCCTACGCAATAACTTTGTCAATTTTTAGTCTACAGACTCGAAATTTGATATACAGTGTACTGAGATTTGGAGAGATCTTGGTGACACGTTTTCGGCCAGAAATTTGGCTGTTAAGGGGTTAAAGTTCACCGATTTGACTTTTGAGAACTCTACCAAACTCCTTCGACAATTTTTGGTCTAAACACTTGAAATTGTGTATATAGGTTCCTTGGACAGGGATCTAACTTAATAACTCGAGTTGAGTCCAAATCAATAAATTTTAAGAAGTAATAATAGGGGTCAGAGTTAAAAAAAAATTGACCTTTGCGTTCTGTACCAAATTACTCAAACAATTTCTGGTCTAAACATTTGATATTTTACATAAAAAGTAATCAGAGATAGGGCAAGCTTTTTCATCGGTTGGGTCGAAAATTCTTAGTTACCAATATATAAATGTATGTATGTTTGTATGTTTGTATGTTTGCATGTCTGCCTATTACTTTCGACAGAGGCGAAGGATTTTACCAAAATCAGTATCGTTTAAAGTTCGGTCTTTCATACGACAACTATCGAAAAATTGGCTAAAAACATTCACCTTAAACTGAGCACTTTTATACAGGGGAGGTCGCTTTTTTCGCCGATATTTCTGAAAATTATCCTCTCCTTTCGATTGTCTAGCCTTAATTTAAGCATAAGTCGCTTCAGGTTTGCCGGTGGTCGTAACCGCAAAGGTGTTTTCCCCGTTCTGTTCCGCCATCGCTGAGCCTGCTTTCCTACTACATCTTTTTTTTTTTGCTCCACACACACATCCAAACACCCGGGCAACGCCGGGCTGTAATTCTAGTATATCTATAAAAGTGAATGTGTCTGTGTGTATGTTTGTGTACATTTCCCTACGCAATAACTTTGTCAATTTTAGGTCTACAAACTCCAATTGGATATACAGTTACTAAATTTCAAGTGTTTAGACCGAAAATTGGCGGAGAAGTTTGGTAGAATTCTCAAATGTCAAATCGTTGAACTTTGACCCCTTATCAGCCAAATTTCTGGCCGAAAACGGATTAGAAAGATTTTCCCAAATCTTAGTACCCTGTATATGAAATTTCGAGTCTGTAGACTTAAAATTGACAGAGTTATTGTGTACGGAAATGTACACAGACACCCAAACAGACACATTCACTTTTATAGATCTAGTAGCATCTTAGCCCGGCGTTGCACGGGTGTTTGTATGCGTGCGTTGAGCAAAAAAAAAAAGGTTGAAATAGGAAGGCAGGCTCCAACTCGTACCGCGAAGGAGGAAAAGAACGGGGGAAAACTTGACGTCCTTGCTGATACGATCACCGTCAGTTCGGACGTGCCTTAAATTTAAATTAAGGCTAGACTCTTGAAAAGATAGGTTGATTTTTAAAAAATTCGGTAAAAAAACGACCCCCCTTCTAGAAAAATGCCCAGTTTAGGTTGGAGAATTTAATGTTTTAGCCAATATTTTGATATTTTTCATCTAAAAGGTCGACTTTCAAGATGATACTGATCTTTGTAAAATGTCGCGCCTCAGTCGAAAGTTTTGGAACTACAAAAACGACTATATAAGTGCATTTTTTTCAAAAACTATTTCTCGCTATCTACGAGAGATTTCGAGCACTACAGCTCAGTTCGACGTAACTAGGAAAGAAAACAACACATATAGCTTTGTAAATGAATGTGTTTTTTTTTTCAAGTTTTATTATCTGACACGTCATATTACCTATATTCCAATAAGACAATACAAAACAGTTATTGGCAGATAATATCAGCATGTGGGAAGAAACCCCGAGAGACTTCGATTCGACCTTTACATATATATATATATATATATATATATATATATATATATATATATTATCAGATTTATAAGCGTGTTATGACGCCACTACACGATTAAGCAGAGCATTTATCTTATATGCGTAAATTTCAAGACAATCTTAATATTATTCCATCTTAAAATAAATAAGTTAATAGCGTTTAGTTTAATAATATACTTTAACTTATTACTTAATGTATTTAAATGTATTTATTAATCGCATTTTGCTTTAATATAAACAAAACAGAGATGACCTCATATAAAATCGCAATGCAAACTCCGATAATAAATACATTATATTAATCAATCTCAAGCAGATAATTAGCATAAGTGCTTAATTTTCCCGTCTACAAAATAAACCTTGGAGGTATATATACAACTGTAGTACATGAAAAACAAACAGTTTTTCAAAGATGCATTTAAAAGCAAGTTCTGAATAATACTTCTCATTTAACTTTCGGATGCAACGTTTGTAAGACTTAAAAGCATTATAAATTCTGTAAATCAATTACTTCATGAATCCATGTCAAGGATATTAAACTAACCATTGCATTAAAGCATTCGATAAAATGAGGAAAATACTTCCTTTCCAAAATACAAGAGACCAACAGCTGATTAAAAAAGCTTAGATAAAATGGCAATTACATGAAATAGAAAAACACATCCGACTTACACCACACAGGTGTATCACTATAAATCGTAGTATTATCATGTATGAGACGAAAAGCCAACATAAAACCTAAGTTGTGGGATTAAACATACACATAGCAAAATACTATAAAACCATAATGAGATTACGGAACTTTGGCATGAAACGTCCGTGGATTACCGAGCTGGCATCCATAAAGTTCGTTGGAATGTAGAATACAAAACATTCTATTTTCAAGCATGAAACATAGCATACTAGTGTATACTTATAAGATAAAAATTACTGAACTTGACAACATTATCATTGATTTTTTTAAAACTAATAGCGAGACAGTCCTAAATATTCTTTGGAACTTAATGAACTTGATATTCTCTTAAACGTTGCTTAACTTCGTCGATCTGACGGAAACCAGTGTGTAAACGCGATTATGCAGTATGATATATATATATATATATATATATATATATATATATATATATATATATATATATATATATATATATACTAGCAAAAGTACCAATTGTTGACTGGGTTCAAAAACAGCCTACAGAAAATTGACTCTGATTTATGAAATTATGATAGGTTATGAAAAGTAAGGGTTGTAAACAGATAGCTTCGGATTTGGGGGCATTAAAACCAAAGGAAAATATGATGAAAGTAAAAATAAAACAGATAAACCCCATAATTTATTATACCAGA
>NC_136518.1:38407464-38429964 GCF_053919585.1 Euprymna scolopes | reverse complement strand
TTCTCTACCCTGCAACCTCTCTCCTACAAAAGAGACGTTGCGGGCCTATCCTTGTTTTATCGTTATTTCCATGGCAGGTGCTCGTCTGAACTCCAATCTCTGATCCCCCCTCGCCAATCTTTCACGAAAAACACCCGTCTAGCTGAATCCACTGTGAAAAATTTCCCCCACTCTTTGTCTGTGCCTAAATCAAAACGTGGATTCCATGAACAAAGCTTCTTTCTTAAAACTGCACGCCTGTGGAACTCTCTTCCATCTGCCTGCTTCCCACCTGACTACAACTTGGATGTCTTCAAGTCCAACGTTAACAAATTCCAAATAAACCGCCCCTTTAAGTAAACACTTCATCAAATCTCCACACTTACGTACTGTACTTGCAACAACCCTTAACTCTGAGTGGCTTCCGGGCCTTGATAAGTGGTTACCACCGTGTAAAAAAAATGGACGGAGGACTTCTGTGAAAATTCAAATTTATCTGATATTTGTGAAAAATTTAAAATGAAAATTATATATAAAGTATTAAGTAAGCACCAGATGTCAGTTTCTGAAAGATATTTCAAAGTTTTAGTGGTATTGTCTCAATTTGAAAACAGATTACAGCTTCCAATTAATTTTTTACCGTTTTACATTTTACATATGGTACTAATTTAGCAATATTCTTTTCAATTTTATTAATTCTACTAATTCTGAATACACGTATGTAGAAAACCTATTAGACTGCCTGTTTATATATATTTATTATGATGTGAGTAGAGGTGAGTGTTTTCATTTTCGCGATTATTTTGGATAAACTTAGAAAGGTAGATGATTATTGTATTTTATTACAAGTATTCTAGATATGAAAGTGACTAAGTGTTCTTTGTTTCATAGATAAACGATATCGAGGGTTCAAATGTGTCTAATTTGTTTTCAATTTAATCTATGTGTGAGTTCTAATGTAAAAATTGAAAAGACAATCTATCCATTGTATTCTGTGTTTATACGTATTCTAAAGTTAAATAATTCACATTCTAGGAATTCTAATAACAAGCAGGATACAACTACTGTACTAAGAGAATTACTTATACGGGGTCAAAATTTCGCCCGTAGAAATTAATATTGAATAAAAAATATATCATTGGTAAACGTTTTAAAGTGTTGGGTGTTAGTGTATTAATATTGATTTTTAATCATATCTTAGTCAAGACATTCTAGTATAATTACATAACATGTAAGCTGGGTAGAATTTTTCATCCATTAATGTTTTTAATTTGCTAAATAAATATTTAAAATGTTTTTATTTGTGTGACAAGATATAATAGAGATAGAATATTGAATATGTCGCTGTCGATTTTGCGTTTGAGCCTACAGATGCGATATATCATACGAGGTTTAGCAATGTAAGAATCTTGTGTTTGGGAGGCTGTATAATGTACGAATAAGTGAGTGGCATTCAATGCATTCATTTTTCATTTCTTTCAACACGTTGTGATATTATCACTATTATTTTTAAAACACACACACACGCACACACATCCTCAAACAAACTCATATATATATATATATATATATATATATATATATATATATATATATATATATATATATATATTAACTTATGAAATTGCTTGATTTTGATGATACTTAAATTTTGCAGGAAATGAAAATCAAACACTATTCACATAACTTTTTTTAAGATTCCACTTAATGAGTGATAACATATCTAGTTGTGTCATCAATATTTTTAATCATTATGGAGCATTAGTTTACTTCTTTTGTAAAATATAATTCTCTTAAAACATTTCTCAGTTTCTTTTAGGACGACTTAATCTCCGTTATCGCTAGTATTCTCTAATATATATATATATATATATATATATATATATATATATATATATATATATATATATATATGTGTGTGTGTGTGTGTATGTGTGTGTGTGTGTGTGAAAATGTAATTCTTGGTTCGTTATAAGCGAGTAAAACCATATTTCTACGTTACCAATTTATTTGAAATTTTCAGACAACCAATCTTTAGAGTCGAAGGATGCTTTTATGTTATTAAAATAAATTTACCTCGCGAATTATTAAAATATTAAAAAAAATAAATATATTTTCGTAACGTTAGTGCGAACCTGTTTTGTTGATAAAACTGAACATCCTGTTCGATTCATTTCACAGCCACGAATTGACGAAACGAAGAAGATTTCATTTTCTGTTTACTCGATTAGTAAAAAACAAAACAAAAAAAACATAATTCATTTGTTGATCCTCCAAATTTTTTAATTTAATTTTTTTTTTATACTATGACGCAAAAAAGTTTTTCGCTGGCTTTTTGATTTTTTTTGTTTTCTTTTTCGATATAAGATTGGTTGGTAAAAGTACAGTTTTTTTTACTGATTTGTAACTTGCTTAAATAATATTTGGTGCTAATGCAGAGAGTGATCCGCGCTATTTTTTAAATCGTATTTCCAGGTTTAATTAAAGTTTTATTATATGTTTTTTTTATTCAATTGTAAGGTTAAAATACAGATTAGGTAAAAACACCCTCCCCTCCCCATGCTAAGAATGGCTTTTTAAATAATAACGTTATTATTTCAACACGGATCACTCTCTGCATGAGTACTGTACTTTCACCTAACAATTTAACAAACAGAACCTGGTACTTATGCAGAGAAAGTACCATAATAATATAATAATAGAATAATAACGTTATTTAGAAAGCCATTCTTTACATGGGGAGGACGTTTTTTTACTATTCTATACTCTCACCTAACAATTTAATAAACAAAATATGGTATACTTATGCAGAGAATGTACCGTGCTGAAATACCGCTATTAAGAAAGCCATTCTTAACATGGTAAAAGGGAGAGTGTTCTGTAACTATTTTATATGTTCACCTAACAATTTAATAAACAAAAATAGATAGTACGTATGCATAGAAAATATCGTGCTGAAATTATGTTATTTACAAAGACATTCTTAACACGGGGATGGTATTTTGTAACAATTATGTCCTTTCACCTAACAATTTAAAAACAAAACATGGTACTTATGCAGAGATGCTACCCCGCTGAAATAATCACGTTATTATTTATAAAGCCATTCTTAACATGGGAATAAGGGTGTTTTGTAACTATTCTGGACTTTCACCTATCAATTTCATAAACAAAAGTTAAACTTAAGCAGACAAGGAACAGTACTGAATCATTAACATTATTTAGAAAGCCATTCTTAACATGGGGAGGGAGGATGTTTTCTAACTCTTCTGTACTTTCGGTGCTAATGCAGAGAGTGATCTGCGCTATTTTTAAAATCGCATTTTCACGTTTAATTAAAGTTTTATGATATGTGTTTTATTCAATTGTAAGGTTAAAGTATAGAATAGGTACAAAACCCCCTCCCCGTGTTAAGAATGGCTTTTTAAATAATAACGTCATTATGGCAGCACAGATCACTCTCTGTATGAATACCGATTAACGTTTTGTTCTTTGCTTTTTTACCGTATTTTTTGGGGTTTTTTTCAAGAAAAACTTTTTTTAAAAAGATTGGAAGTGCACGTTTTTTTTTTTTTTACAGAAGTTGTTTTTATATAGAAAATATAAATGCTTTTAAAGAAATTGGGTACTCGTGCACTTATTTATCCGTGCTGAAATAATAACGTTATTATGTAGAAAGCCATTCTTAACATGGGGAGAAGAGGGTGTTTTGTACTTATTCTTTACTTTAACCTTACAATTCAATGAAAAAAACGGTAAATTTTTAGATTAGGTCCACCTCCACAATTTTCTTTTAAATGACGACTATCGTAGGTGTTCGACTATGCTGAATACGGAAATGGCATTGGAATTTTTGCAGAAATAAGTAGTTATCGAGATATTAAAAAATTGTATAATGCATTGTAATCTCTGGCAGCCATCTTTTTACACGCTTGCGCGCGTCATAAACAAATCTACGCGCGTAACAAAGATAGCCGCCAAAGAATACAATGCATAAAACAACTATATATGTCTCGATAACTACTTGTTTCTGCAAAATTTCAATGCAATTTCTGTATTCAGCATAGTCGGAAACCTTTAAAAGTCGTCATTTACAAGAAAATTGTGGAGGTGGACCTAATCTAAAAAAAAATACCAAAAAAAACATAAAACTTTAATTAAGCTTGGAAATACGATTTAAAAAAATAACGCGGATCAGTAAGTCCATTAGCACCCATTAATCGACTCACGTGACCTTATTGCCAAATAAGGTCCGGCTATAATGTTGAACGCGCCGTTCACATTGTTTTGTTTTTCAAGTTAAATTCAACTTTCACAATATCTTTTTATTTTTTTATAATTACACAATATCTTTTTTTAAATAATAAATTGTTATTTAAAAAATTACAGAATAGTTACAAAACACCATCCCCTTCTAAGGTAAGAATTGCTTAAAAATATTAGGTACTCATGTAGAGAGTGATCCGTGCTGAAATAATAACGTTATTATTTTAAAAGCCATTCTTAACATGGGGAGGGGAGGGTGTTGTATATCTTTTCTGTACTTTAAACTTACAATTGAATAAAAAACATATCATAAAACTTTAATTAACTTGGAAATTCGATTTAACAAATAGCGCGGATTAGTAAGTTCATTCGCACCAGAAATTGTTAGCTGAAATACAGAAAAGTTTCTACCAAGAAAACTATTATTTGTTTTTGTTTTTACCATTCTTACCAAGGGGAGGGGATGATGTTTTTTCACTATTCTGTGCTTTCAACTAACAATTTATTAAAAAAACAAAAGGTACATTTTCACATTATATCCACCTCCACAATTTTTTAACATGGGTATGTTGGGGGTGTTTATTCTGAAAGCCGTTCTTTACATGGGGATAATGGTGGTATTTATTCCAAAAGCCGTTTCTAAAAGGCGAAAGACAGGTAAAATGTTAAAACATATGGTTAGGCATGGGTGTTGTTTATTCCGAAAGCCGTTCTTAATATAGGGAAGTTGGGAGTGTTTACTCATGGTCGTCAGTGAATTATAGTGCATAGTACAGGTCTTTATATCTCGAAAACTAATGGCCTCTGAAAATTTTAAATAAGATTTTTTATTCAGCATAGTCGAAAATTGTGGAGGTGGACATAATGTTAAAAAAAAATACCCTCCCCCAAAAAAGATATCGTGAAATTTAAATTTAAGCGCGGTAACAAAAATAAAATTAGACAGAAAAATACATCTTTGGGTTTGTACTTGCACAAAAACTTGAAAAAGTTGTCAACAAAAACAAATATATAAGAAGTAAATATTTTCAAAGGCAAGATAAGTTAATTTTCTACCTAATTGGATATTTTTAGTGGTTTTATTGGGTTTGTACTACTGTACATATAGATTCGAAAAAGTTGTCAAAAATAAATGTATAAGAAATATTATCAAAGGCAAGATATGTACTTTATTACCGAAATGGATAATTTTTTTTGTTTTTTTTTTAATGTAAAATGTTTATTCGGCTCGATAAACACAGCGTTTACTGCTATATTTTAAAATTAAAAAAAATTAAAATTACAAATGACGGCAGACTGTGTTAACACATTAAGTTTTAGGAAAATGAGTTAAAATTAAAAAATACTATACAAAATACTGTTAAAAACCACTGAATACATGTCTGCCTATGTCCAAGTAACACATATTGAGTGAGTTCCTGACAATATTTTTATAGTTTTTAGTTTTAACTCATTTTCCCAAAGTTAATGTGTTCAACACAGTCTGACGCCATTTGTATTTTTCAAATATACAGATAAACACTACATTTTTTCAACCCGATTAAACATTTTACACTAAATATAAACACTAAAATCTTATCCAGTTAGGTAGAAAAGTAACTTATCTTGCCTTTGATAACATTTAATTGTTATATTTATTTTTCAACAAAGTTTTCGTTTATGTGTTTAGTAATACAACCCCGTTTTATTTACTATAACGTTTACTCGGCTCGAAGAACAGTGTTTATCAGTGTATTTGAAAATTACACACGGTGATGGACACTGTTGATGATGTTAAGTTTGAGAAAATGATTTAAAACGAAAAAAATTATACAAAATACTATCAGAAACCCACCGAATATGTCAGCCTATGTCACAATAATATATAATCAGTAGGTGTCTGACATTGTTTTGTATAGTTTTTTACTGATTTTCCCAAACTTAACGTGTTCAACAGAGTTCGCGACCATTCGTCTTTTTAAATACATATATAAACACTGCGTTTTTTGAGCTAATTAAACATTTTACATTAAATAAAAACACTAAAAATATATAAAATAGATAGCAACGTAATTCACCTTACCTTTGCTTCCATCTATTCGTTTTTGAACAACTTTTTCGAATCTGTGTATAATAACACCCCCCTTGCGCAAATATTAATAAAAAACTCAATTTTTTGAATACAATAATAAATAAAAACTATTTAGCGTTTAAATGGTTTTGCAACTTTCGGCTTAATCCACTGAATGTTGGTCGAGCCCAACCCATGATTGATGGTAACTCCAGAGGATTCGGATCTAATTCTGCAAGAGTACCATATTTTTTTTTTTTTATTTTCGCCTCCTTTTTTACTTTTTGGAGTGGATTGCTGTACTAAGAATATAAGAAACATGCATTTTCTCTTTTTATTAGAATTTCCCATTACACGAAATTAAGCCACAGCAACGCGTGGCAGGGTACAGCTAGTATATACATATATATATATATATATATATATATATATATATATATATACTTAATTTACTCACATAAAATTAAAGTAAAGTATAGATTTATGCGTAAACTTTAAGTATTTACTTCAAAAGTGCTCAATACGTAGGTAGAGCTAGTTAGTAATTTATAAAATATATATGTATGTATATATATGTATATATATGTGCATATATGTGTGTAAACATATGTATATTAATATATAATGTAACAAAAAAAGGAGATTTCTGCCTTAAACCGTTAACCTAGTTTTAAAACGGATCCTTTGTTCGATAAAATGCATGCCCATTGGCTGATAGGAAGGGGCGCGGGGGATACTAGAAAGCTGATTTGCTAACTAAATACTCAATAGAAGAGGACCATATAAAAACGATAAACAACCACAGAATTCGCGCACTAGCCTGAGGAATCCTAGAGTGGATGAAACGCCGAATATTCAGTGTAGCTTAATCGCCATATATATTTTATAAATTACTATATATATATATATATATATATATATATATATATATTTATATATATATATATTGGAAGAATCGATTGGGCCTAAACAAACAATGCCTCTACAATAAATGCGTAAGTACTAGTTCTTATCTAAAACAGATGCTATGCTTACTTGCTTGCTGAATCTCTGTATTCATGAGCAATCGTAGATTTTCTTCATCAGACATACTTAAATATATACTTATAGCAAAATAATATGTTAAGTATATATCTTCTCTATATAAATAAAATGAATTAATTTTTCCCTTCCGACTTTGACCTTAATAGGATTAAACAACATGACATTGCATTCAAATGTAATCCGCACAGACTGTACCACCTCATCTGAGGTTTGCTATAGGCCTATTACCTCTACTGTTCCTCAACAATGGTACATTCCTATATTTTTTCCGGTGAGAGTCCACTGCCAAAATCGCTAAGATTCGATGGAAGTTGCAACACCTTTTCTCTCGCTTAGATTCCTCCTTTCCCCTCTCCCCATTTACACTCCAGCGGGATGCGTTCACAAGGACCAGTACAATGAAACACACCGGTGTGGAATCTTACAAGGCTACTTATGCCGTTTTTTAAATCTTTTTCCCTGATATATGCTTTCTGTTTTTGTCATAGTAAAATAGAAATATTAAAAAAAGAAAAAAAAACGAAAACACGATTACTATTATTGTTTACTTTTTGCTATTTTTCATTATTGTAAGACGCAATCTTTGAGACTAGCCGGATTTTACTTCCGGTTTTAACGAATCTAACCGTAGACTCTTACCATGACTTTTATTTATTAGTACTTTCAACTCAACATTTATTTTCACGCAAAGATTACAATGCAACGATATCGTGAATTCACTTGCATTACACTTAAATTTAAATTAAAACAAATAAATTCATTTAGAATTCGAGAAAACAAAAGCATTCATTTAGAATTCGAGTGTGATGTGACTACTGAAACTAAACCAAAACCAACTTCAGTGCGTAATTGATATTTAACCTAATTCACTTTTTAATTAATTCATCCCGTTTTTTGGTGGGTGGGGTCGCTTTCGCCTCAATGATTTGAGGCCGCCCCTTCAAATCTTTGGGATTTTTCAAACACATGGGCACAGCCGGACTGATCGTATTGCATCTCCTTCATTTTTAAATTTATTCTTTTACACGATTTTTTAAAATAGTTTTAACATTGTTTTTTTTTATAATATTCAAACAGGGTCATGGCTTCGCTTTGTTTTCAATTTACACCCCAACAACACAATCCTCTAAAAACCAAGGCAACGCCCGGCACTCCCGCTACTATATATATATATATATATATATATATATATATATATATATATATATATATATATATGTTTGTGTGTGGGGGGGGGTGTATGTGTGTGTGTTGAGACTAAATATCGTTATCTTATAGATTAAATAAAGTCCAAACATAATATAATAGTACTCGAGAAGTTGACTAGTTATTGTAATACAAACACATTATAACTATATGGAAACATCAGGTCGATGTGGTCCTAGGAAGAATACTGTTTTTAAGCAATTGGCATTGTATATACAATTCATACATAATAGATTAACTCATGTATATATGTATAGATATGTATATATATATAAAGAGAGAGATGTGTATGCGTGTGTATGTCGTTTCCAAAGTTATATATATATATATATATATAAATATGTGTGTGTCCATATATATCTATATATACATATATATATATATATATATATAGAGAGAGAGAGATAGAGAGAGAGAAAGAGATGTGTATGCGGATGTGTATGTAGCTTCCAAAGTTAGTTATCTTTCTATTAACTTTAAATTAAAAATTTAAAAGCTATAATATATGAGTAGTATACAAACACGCGGACTTCTGTGCTCGCAAAAATATTTATTACATAAACGTATTTATTGCAAAAACATATTAATTAGATAAACAATTTATTACATAAACATATTTAATACATAAACATATTACTTTCATAAACATATCCATTACATTAACATATTTATAACATAAATGTATTCTTCATAAAAACTTTAGGATATGAACACGTTTATTGCATAAACATGTTTATTACATAAACATATTTAATACATAAGTATTACATAACATATTTATTACATAAATATATTTTTACATAAACATATTCATTGCATAAACATATTTATTACATAAAAAAATATTTATTGCATAGACATATTTATTACATAAATATCTTTATTTTATAAACATATTTATTGCATAAATATATTTATTACATAAACTATTTATTACGTAAACATATTTATGACAGTAACATATTTATTACGTAAACATATTTATTACATATACAAATTTATTACATAAACACATTTATTACACGAACGTATTTATTTTATAAAAAGGTGTATTGCATAAACATATATATTGCATAAACATATTTATTACATAAAATATTTTATACATAAAAATATTTTTACATTTATTATATAAATATATTAATTACATAAACCTATTTATTAAATCAACATATTAATTACATAACTTTATTCATTATAAAAACTTTATTATTATATCAGCGTATTTATCGCATAAACATATTTATTGCATAAAATATTTAATACATAAACATATGTATTACATAAACATATTTATTAGATACACATATTTGTATATAAACACATTTATTGCATAACTATTTATTATATAAACATATTTGTTACATAAACTGTACAATGACAGATTTTATACATAAACATATTTATTATATAAACAAATTTTATACATGAACATATTTATTATATAAACTTTTTTATTACATTAACATATGTATTACATAAACATATTATTGCATAAACATATTGATCATATAAACATATTTATTACATAAGCTTAATTATTACATAAACCTATTTATTATATAAACACGTTTATTACACATACATATTTATTACATACACATATTTATTATATAAATTTATTTATTATACGAACATATTTATTACATAAACATATTTATTACATGAAATCTCCTACTAGTATTGTAGTAGAGATAAACAAATCGCAACATATCCTTGTTAAGTCGGATAAGATCATAAATTTCTATAAATTAGACAAACAGAAGTATAACAGCCTAGTTTAAAGAATTTGATAAAGGACTATCATAAGATAAAAAATAGCAACATGATTGCAGCAAGAAATTCCTGATGAATTACAAATCAGCGATAGAGTAAATAAACTTTGATGTAATGAAGTCTATATCCTTCTAAAAGATAATAAACCTAGCTTTAACACAAAACCAACTAAAAGATTGATCAACCCCACTAGACCCGAAATCGAGTAAATTAGTAAAAGAATATTAGAGAAGATCAATCTGAAGTTAAAACAGAAATTCCACCTGAACCTATGGATAAACACAGCGGATCCCGTAAAATGGTAAATTAATATTGAAAACAAGAGAAAATCTGTTTTTGACATAATGGATCATTACCCGTCAATTAAAAAGGCCCTTTTTGAAAAGGCAATTGAATTTTCTAAAGCTCACACCAATGTTCCGATGAAGATTTCGAAATCAGTTTGAAATGTCCTTGTCTATAATGGAAAACAGTGGGCTAAAATGGACAAAATTACTTTTTCGGGGTTTCAATGGGATCGCTGGACTCTGCAGAAGCAAGACATCACGTATAACTTTATATCAGTTATAATTTAGCAAATAATAACACTATTGCAGGAGGTGACATATACTTATATCGTGATGATGGGCTTATAATAGTGAGACACGCTACAAGTGTTAAATGTGATAAGATTAGAAGAGCAATCCACAGAGCGATAAATAATTGTGGCCTAAAAGTCGAATATAATGCAAACTTAAAACAGGTTAACTTCCTCAAGGTTACTTTGGATCTTAATTTAAACACTTATAAAACCTTTATGAAAGAAAATGTTAACCCTATTTATGGACACCCACACTCTTACTATCCACCGTCCATTATTAAACATATACTGTTATCTATTGAAAGCAGAAGAAGGAACAACTCATCCGATGAAATAACTTTTAATGGCTGCAGAGCTATTTATAATACATCACTTAAAATAGTGGGTATGAGAACATGGATATGAAATATAAAGTCACTAATACTAGAAGAACTAGATCTAGAAAACGTAATAGAAAAATAATCTCTTTTACACCTCCTTTAATGGTATGCTGGAAACAAAACTTGGTAGAATATTTTACAATTATTAACAAGCATTTCCCACAAAATAATGTTACATAAAATCTTTAATAAAAATACATTAAAATAAGTTTTAGCTGTGGTGATAACTTGGAAAGAATCATAAAAAAGCATAATATAATAATTTTAAGGATGAAAAATAGTGAAAGTGTAAATATTAGTGATAACGCATCTGTGAATAAATGTAACTGCCAAAAACTCGAGAAATGCCCCACAAAAATGAATGTCTAACATTATTAGTGGTATACCAGGCTAAGATATTCCGAGTGGAAACTCGAGGGATGAAAAATTCCATATAGGTAGTACCCAAATGACATTCGAACATAGATTTAATGGGCATACAAGGTCGATGAATAATCAAACGTACGAAAAGTACACCTCGTTATCATTATACTACTAAAAGCTAGTTAGGGAAAATCAAACGCCTTAGATAGAATGGAAGATAATTAGAAGAGCCAGTACTTGCCACTCATTAAACTCACCATGTCAGTTATGCTTATCAGACAAAATTGAGATAGCTAGGTTTAAGGATAGGGGCAAACTATTAAATATTAACCAGGAAACTGTTATATTCTGCAAACATTTCAGAATACATGGACAAGCTAAATTATCCTTCCACACATAAACCCACCATCCATATTAGGTGACAAGAGTTCTAATTTTGTAAACGAAATAAAGAAAAGTTTTGCGTGTGCCTTGAAATGTCAGTTTTCGAAGATAATTAATGGTCTGAAGACGTAATCTCCTCAGCACGGGTGATTACAGAAACGTGTATGCACATATGTAGACATCAATGTTTGGATGAATACATTTAATATACCTGCTCTGTTTACTCATTGAGCACTTTTTGGTAGACACATGTTGTTTTATTGGATGTGCTTCTAGGAAACTTTACTGTACTGTCATAATATATATATATGTGTGTGTGTGTGTGTGTGTGTGTGTGTGTGTGTGTGTCGACCGATGTTTGTGAATATTTATTACTTTTTAAAGGATAATAAAATACAAACAACATCATCTCTTTAATTAAATAAAACGATACTGGTACATATGCGACACTCTTATTTCTTAATACAATTTAATGAAATTTCCTTCCGCTTACATGGCAGTTTCTATTCGAGACCTAAACATTTGGCAAGCACATATAATATGGTTTCTCGCCATCTGTGGATGCTTTCAGAGAATCGTTGCTGTTGTGAGGTTGTCCAGTAACATCTCTCTCAACAACGCCCCACGCCTATTAATCTTACGGATTAAGGTCTGAAGATTTTGCAGGCCACGGGGTTGTGATAATATAATAAAGAGATCCTGCCGCTAACCATGCTTGTATTGTTTGAGATTGAATGGTAAGTCTTGTTGAAACATTTAGGGCCTTGCATTTGTAAATTTATTGATCCATGGGTTTACAACAATACCCTAGACATCAATGTAAGCGGGGAATTGATTGCTAGTTTTTGTTCGAAGAAATGTGGTGCCATCATATGCCCTTGATGGCTAAAAATCTCCGAACCATAACATGTCAGGTATTTTTTTTACGCATGACGCTTGGAACATTGAGTTGGTCATCACATTTTCTCAAAGGAAAATAATTTGAAAACTTTTATCTAGTTTCCGTTGTTTTCAATATCATATGAGATAGATCTCACATTAAAAAGATGGCGCATTCGAAAAAGTTCCCCTTCTCCTTTACAGGGGAGTGCATAAGAAACACAGCAATACATGCCTGTGAAGAGAATTCGATCGTTTCGGTAAATCCCAAACGATCACTGGCATTTTTTGTTTCTAAAAATACTCCAGTTTTTCCCGCACTTGTTTAAGCGGATAATACGTATGTCTCATATTGGAATAACTTTCTTTTAAATAACTAAATCCTATACGATAAGTGATAGCCAAATTTTCTCATCTAAAAAAAGAGAAATAAATCAATGTGGCTTGTTCTTACATGCGTAAATAAAAACAAACTTTTACAATCATCCCCGATGTTATGTAAATCTGAAAATTATTTAAATGCAGATATGATAATTGCACATTGTAATATTTCTAATAACGTGTTTTTATAAACAATTAACCAAGGTAATTTTTAATTGAATTACAATACATACTTTTCCGATGACTTAAATCGTTTCCATGAAACATTTTCTGCTGCTTATCTAATGTGAAAAAACATTTGTCAAAACGCCTACATAAATTCGTATAATCAAATAGCTGTTTGTTTAATTAACTACCTACTTCTCATTACAAAAGTAGAGATAATTTTAATTTCTTATCATGTTTTTACTTGTTATCGTGTTTATTATCTGCACATTGTTTTGTTTGAAAGCAACAAAGTATTGAAAAACAAATGGTAAAATTGTTCATATGAGAAGTAGGGTAGTCTCTTTTATAAACATACCATGTGCTTACGAATAGGTTTTCTAGTATAATATATAACATGAACAGATAAGGTAGAAAGATTATGATCACATTTTTAGAGACGGGCACTTACAATTTAGAATTACAATTCATTATAGTAATTTTATCGTATAGGGTAAACTCTAATTAAACTCTATTTAAACATAAATTAAAGACAAATAGATATCTAGAATTAAGGCGTGTATACCCAGTTTTGAGAGCAATCATGTTATTACTACAGTTTCAGATTATTCACATTATCGCAAACTAGAGAATAATCTGAAATATATATATATATATATATATATATATATATATATATATATATATATATATATATATAAGTTTGACTCATGCCCAGGTAACCTAAATCTAAAATTCCAAGCGTTTAGACCCAAAATTGGTGAAGGTCTTTGGTAGAATCTGCAAAGATCAACCTTTTTAACTTTGACCTCTTGGCAGCCGAATTTTTGCCCAAAAACTGATTAAAAAGATTGCTACATGTCTGAATGCCCTTTTTAAACGTTTAGATCTAAAACTGTTGAATAGTTTACTAAAGACAGCAAAAATCAAAATTTTGGAACTTTGTCCGCTTTGGCAGCCAAAATTTAGACCCAACACCATTTAAAAGCTTGCCCTGTGCCTGAGTACTATTTATATAAAATTTCAAATGACCTATTATTGGCTGAGTTATTAGGTAAAGACAGCAAATGTCAGATTTTTTAAAGTTTTACCCCAATTTTAACCCCTTAACAGTTTTTGTTTCGGTTCTAATCAAATTAACAAGGTTGATCTATGTCCAAGTAACCTATATCAAACATTTCAAGAGTTCAGACACAAAATTGGCGGAGGATATTCGTAGAGTTTTCAAAGGTTAAAACGTTAAACCTTTACTTATTGACAGCCTACTTTCTGGTTGAAAACCGATGAAAAAACTTGCGCTATGTCTGAGTACATGTTATGTATAATTTAAAATGTGTTGACCAAAAATTGGTTGAGAGCTCCAATTAAAAAAAAAATCTTTGAACCCAATAACCCAATTAACCTTTGTTTTTGGGGTGTTAAATCAAGCCAAACAGTTGTATCCATATCTAAGGAACCGACATCTTAAATTGAAAGCGCTTAGATGCAAAATGGCGGAGGAGTTTGATAGAGTTTTCAAAGGTTGAACTTTGTCCCCTTGCCAGACAATTTTTTCTCCAAAAACTGATTTAAATTATTTTCCCAAATTGTAATAACTCTTATGTCAAATTTCGAGCCCGTAGACTGGAATTTGGCAGAGTAATTTGTTAGAGAAATTTGCATACATAGACAGACACACGCACACAGAAAGTTTCATTGATATAGATATATGGATTCAGACGCATCGTCCGTTTTTATTTCAAGAATATGAAGGAGTCAGAAAACAGTATTTAATCTCGGAACAACAAGAAATCTTGACTATAAATATCCATTATACACGAAAATTTTAAAATTAAGTAAAGCTTTGTATCAGAACAAACACTAAAATTTGTTTATAGTTGAATATAAATATTATTTCTAGTGGCAACGCTTCAGACGATATTGCTTCGTACGGAATGCTACTTCACAAATCAGGCAATCCTCACGATTTAATAGTGTATGACACGGTTGCCACTACACTTTTAAATTCCCACGACTCTAAACCCTGTACATCGCTTTATTGCAGGTAAATATTTTTTTTAATTCGGAAACTGTTATGAAACGCAGAGACGTGGTACACTAAAAGGGCATAACGAGGTGTATGATTTCTCTGACTTTTTCATTGATTTGGAACAAATATTTTGAAAATTATGCTAATTTATCTATTTTCTGGTTATTTTAGGTGTTTATCACTTTATTCCAAGTGTCTAAACATGTATATTTTGGGAATAATACTATATTCTAACTTCATATTTCTATTTATATGAAATAAAGAACATATTCAGTAAAACATTAACCACAAAACAAGATCGAATTTCACATTTTTTTGTTTAAGGAAATATTTGTTTATTATGCTTCTAAATCACTTTGACTAACCTAATGTCAACGGATGATATCAATCGGCGGATATGAGATAATATGATGCTATAGGAAACTTCCAAAAAGTTCCTCCCAAGTTCATCCTTCGATGAAAATTGAACACCTCTTTCATATTGACCAGAGCGTCTTAATTGGGTTCATATATGGAAAAGAAGGTGGAAATGTAATCAGAATTTTTTAAAATTATGTCTAATTACTTAAGATAGGATGTCGTAACATTGGCTAAGTGAGATTGCGTAATTGCCGTGAATAAAAATCAATTTGCGGTGAGTCGCCAATGGGAGGTCATCAGGTCATGGTGACAAATGCTCGTTTAAAAATAAAATATAAGAGAAACTTATCAGTTGGAATCCTTTTAGCACTCGAAATGCTTAAATTTGTTAATCGCAGATTATTCCAGCCGAAAACATGAAGCATACACTTCCCTGATGACAAACGAATCAATAAGGGGAAGGGAATCCAAGAGACTCCAAACTGGCCCACCCATCTAGTCAATCAATACTTGCTCCGGTCTCATCGGTGAAAAGAAGATTTTCAAAGCTAGTTTTCATATATTTCTGAGCCCAAACCGAACGTTTTTTTCCTTAGGAGTTTAGTTTAAAACAGGTCTTGATATGCACTTAATGTTTCTTGCAATTTCGTTTAAGGCATTGCAGCGTGTCTTTCTGGACAAGAAAAGTATTCCAGCCTTGTCAAATTTAGGAGCATTGTTGATGCCCGCTGCTTGATAAGTTTATGACAAATATTCCTATAATCACGAGCAGAATTTTTTTTCGTTTGATTTGGATTTCAACGAATGAAGACACTGTTCTTCGATCTCTCCCAAGCTCCTTGCATAGATCAACCAAAGATAAACTTTCTGCAAGGCCTAAAAATCATATTTCTTTTCTAGGGATTTGGGAGACTTTCAATTAAGTGATACACATTAGGATTCCTAGAAAATAGAAACATAAGCATAATTCTCCAAATATTTATTTATAACTTTCACAAAAAAAACTCGGGAGATACGGCATCCACTTATGATCTTCAAGTGTAGTAAATTTCAGTTTTCTGCGTTTCATAGCAATTTAAAAAAAATATTGAACTGCAATAAAGCGATACACAGGGTTTATTATTGTCCTTCACAATTCTTCTGTTTTAAACAGATATTTTTTTTATTTTCTTATATTTAAATACCAAATAAAATGGCTATAAAATACTATACTTAATTTCACAAATACTTCGATTTCACCGATAGACGTAATTCATTGTCTGATCGCATATTAAGAAAATAAGATGAGAATAATTATTTCTCTTTTGAGCTCAGATTAACAAAAGGACGCTGGTCCGCAGACAACGTAAAATAAATTACACTAGAAAACATCTTGCCACTCTAATTATTCAAATGTCATATTTGATGGGATAATAAAAGAGATGCCAAAGTGAAAACAATTAAAAAATAATACCGAATTTATTGAAGATACAATGAATCATACTGATAAAGCTGTGTATTTTAGCTATAGGATCGATATAGAGGAAGAGTAAGGACAACGATGTATTATACAGAAAAATGAAAGAAACCGATTAAACTAATGTGACGCATGCTGGAATTAATTTTAGTTAATAACCTAAAGTTTTCATTAAGGAAACATGATTTCTTGGTTGACTTGACACGTTTAAAATGGCTTTAACAATTAATAGAACATAAAATTTAATTTGTTCACTTTTAAAATTTAAATGCATGCGAAAACAAGGAAACAATTAAAACTAATTCTTGCTAATTGATTTTAAATCAACGAGTGAAGTCAGTGTTTAGAGACACATCATGGAACTAGGATAATTATGTAGTAATTGTTATCAAAATCACGACGAATAGAATATACCGCAAGCTATCAAATTCTTTTATGAGCTTATTTAATCGCTGCATGTATGGCATTATGCTTCTCTTTCTTGACATATAAAACCGCAAAATACCAAACAAAACGATATTATATTACATAGACAAATGCGAGCATGAAAGTTAATGCAGTAAAGATTAAACGTGGAAAAATAACAGGAGTAGTTGTCCAAACTGGAAAAGAAAAAGACAAGATATTCTAATAAAAATACAATTAATTTATTAATTTAAATAATACCGCATTTTTTAAAAATTCAATTTCACTTCATACAATCAAACATTCATAAATACTGCAATATTTGAAGTAATAAACATATTATATTTTTTACTAGAATATCTTGTCTTTTTTGTTTCCAGTCTCAACAACTCGTCCTTTTAATTTTTATGCTTAAGTCTTAACCATATTACGATTCATGCTCGCATTTTTCTATGTAATTTATGATTTTTCCAGGCATTGTTTTGAAATACACTTTTCTCTCTTGTTTCACTTGTTACCTGTGAATTATTATCGACAGTACAGCTGAGCGACAGATCAGGACAGTGGTTGACTATTAGTTGATTATCATTATTTACGTCATCATCCCCGACATACCCAGCCGACCTGACGTAGTGTGACAGATTTGGTTGCTGTGATAACAGACAACTAATAAAAAAGAACGTTCTCCGTTCCTTACAGATTCTGTGAATTTTTGAAGACAGTAATTTTCTTATAACTTTTCACTGAACGAAAGTGTATTTTTTTTCTAAATATAGCTGATAATATTTGTTTGAAATTTTTTAGCAAAATAAGTGAGCGTTGAAGCTTTAAATCAGTTTTAAATGTGTAACACTTACACTTAACTATACATTAAAACACGGTATTGTTTTATTGATAGAAAAACATCGCATTTGAGAAATTTATATACGCATATATTCATATTTAATATAATAGCAGTAATGTATAAACCTATATAATACAAACGAGTGCTTAATCGCTGTGTGGGTGTGTGTCTTTGTAAAAATATTTCATCTGTAAACTATTAAACTACTGGTTGCATAACACTAACTAAAAATAAAATAGAAATTATGCCTAAAGGATAATTTATAACGAGTAAAATATTTGTTTAATTGATGTACAGAAATATGTTGGCAAGTTAAAATGGAAAATGTTCCTAAAAACTTGTGGCCCGGTTTCTATTATTTTGAGTATGTGGAAATTCATTCCTAGTTTGAAGTAGTTTTATTTTTAATAGTCCATATATACCTCTGTTGAATGCTCAGACGGCAAGGAACACGGCTGCGGAGCTAAGTATGTTGATTTCTATTCGTGCTGATATCCCAAGTATTTTTAAACAATTTCAAGCAGTACTCTATTTTAAGTAAAATATAATGTTCAATAGGTAATCAGCGATTTTATAATAGATGTAAAGCCTGCATGAATTAAAGAAAACTTAAGCGTATTTTACGAGTGAAAAAAGCCGATTGTGTCCAAATAAATGCAGTCATGCAGACAATTTGCCTTACGTCACTAAATCTATACATATGTTCTAAGTATTGTAGAAAATAAAAGCAGAAATAGATGGCATGTATTATTTGCACCCTATATTTTCTACTTCACGAATTATTCCAGAATTAGATTTTCCCCATATTTGTAAATATATCTTTCCTCTATCTTTCGTTCTTTCTCTCTCTCTCTTTCTCCTTCTCTGTCTCTCTATGTCTGTCTCTCTCTGTCTATATATATATATATATATATATATATATATATATATATATATATATAATATAAAGCTGTACGCCTGAATATTGTGATAAGTGTTTAAGTGTGAACAGGTATGGTATAATAAATTATGGGGTTTATCTATTTTAGTTTTACTTTCATCATATTTTGCTTTGGTTTTGATACCCCCAAATTCAAAGCTATCTCTTTACAACCCTTCCTTTTCCTAACATATCATACTTTCATAAATTATAGTCCATTTTCTCTAGGCTGTTTTTAAACCCAATCAACGACGGGTACTTTTTCTAGTATATATATATATATATATATATATATATATATATATATATATATATATATATATATATATACAAAACTAACTTAAACGGATAGGTCATCACATGATCACCGACGTAAAGCAAAAATGGGCTGGCCAGCACTACATATAGAATTTAGAATTCCCAGGTTAGTATCTTAAAATGCGTTTCATTCGCTGAGATTAATGCAAATTCAATGCGCGTTAAGACATACATTTAGAAAAAACTTTATTGTAAAAACTGAGGTGTAATATCTGCTATGTCATGTGACATCTTTACAACAAGCGAGATACAAGTTGTACCGAAATTAGTGGATGGTGCTACACAAAGCCTACACCAGAATAAAAAGCCATCTAGGTGGATTTCCGCAAAACTTGGATGTTGTGGCGTACATTTAACGCACGACAGGAGTATATATATATATATATATATATATATATATATATATATATATATATATATATATATATATATATAGTCGTTGTTTCGTGTGTTTATGAAAGTTACTAATAAAATATTACAAAGGAAAAGCTTATGAAATTAACAAGGAATGAGGCGAATTAAGACATGTACATGTTGATGAGGTTATCAGCATATATCATAAATTTGTATTATATGTTTCTATTTCCATATAACAATCGTAAATATCCCCATTACATTTTTAAGTGGGGTTCGTTGAACTTTATATTTGAGATTAAAAAAACCTCTATCTCACACTTGCATCAATCATCATTTGAAATGTACACCCAAAGACGAAATATATTTATACATTTTTAACATTGTTTACTCTATATATAATTTGCATTTACGTTTAATGTAACGATAAATAAGTTTTTGTTGTTATTATATATAGTTTACATATTTTAAATGCTATTTTCATTTTCTAGTATTGAGGTGGTGTGTATCATTTAGAGTGTTTAATTGATTTAAAGCATTAGGAAAGGGAGTACATTATGTGTAAATGTTAGGAATGTCGTCTTTACATTAATATCCTTGGTTTGAGTACTATGGAAATTCTGTTAAAAATGCCGAAGATGAACTAAATATTAGTCTATTGTTTGAGTTATATTTTATCATTCAACATTCAATGTGTAAATAAAAACAATTCTCATATAGTATTAGTCTTCTGGGCATTTTCGGTCCCGAAATACGCTGACGTATGGTATTTTTATTTATAAATGTTTTTATTTTACTGTTTTTATAAGCGATGTATGAAATATGACCATTGGCCCAATATTATCTAGAATACACGGGACTACGAAATATCATCATTAGTTTTTCGTATATCTCGGTAAGACTATATTTCTAAATATAGACGAACATTTGACCCATATCTAACATCCAAATAATTGCCTATGTATTTAATTAATATTGCTGCAAATGCTTTGATTTTTCTGTGTACGTAAACTATCATACAGATTCATACGTTTTAAATAAAATTAAATGGCAAAACATTCACCGAATTCAATTCAGTCTAAATGCCATCTAATAAAATGCCGCAATGAGCTGTGGTGCAGTGGTTATAATACTGGACAAAATCAATTGAAAAAGAGTTATTTTCCTGAAGGTTCAGTTTTAAGTGTGGGTAATAGATAAATGCGATTCGGAATTACGTAAGAACTCTATACAGGCATGGCTAACGGAACGGAAACACGCTACCCCCGAAAAATAAATTTAAAAAATCCGTCCTAATTCCCGAGTTTGTGTTACTCCTTCCCGAGTTCGGGAATATACTTCCAAAGAAAGTCAGAGGTTTCTTGATCGAAACTCAAGATACGAACTCTCGTCCGACCCCCCCCAAATATCTGTGTGTAAAAGATTTATACCATTATTTATACGCACACGTGCGCAGGCACGCACGCACGCACACACACACACACACACAGACACATATATATATATCACAGAAAATAAAAGAAACAAAGACAAATATTTTTCCTAAAATGAATACATGCTCATAAAATAAATTATAGCATCTCATCAAAATTGAATCTAACAACATTTAAGCATACCACGAATCAAACAAACATCAGGCCATGAGAATTTCTTTAAGGACGAACCGTGTGTCAACATCAAGCTACGATTAGTCAACGGAAAATAGAAGGAATTCTTTCAATACCCATTTCTACTGTTAATAGGGTGATCGTAGGATTCACAATGATAAATGCTGCACAAAACCTCATCCAGATTACACCGGCCCGTTGCAGAATCTTGCGTCTTATAAAAAGAATTGCTGAAGAGCATCCTCAGTGCAAAGCCTTTGATATTGCATCACAAGCTGGTGTCAGTTACCGAAGGGTTTGCAGATATCTTCGTAAGCTTGGTTGTTTATCGTAGAGCTGCAAGAATGAAAAACCTCTTCTTAATCTTGTCAATATCAAACGCAGAAAGGATTAGGCACCTGAGAAGTTGAAGAGGCCTTAAATGTTTCGGACCAATGTTATTCTCTCTGATGAATCAGGCTTTGTAATGTTTTTCGACAGTGGAAGGGTACAAGTATGACAGCTTCCTCAGCTTAAGTTTTATTTTTTTTTAATTGCAGCCATAATGGTTTTTAATCGTTAATTATAATTTAAATATAATTCATTTTAATTTTTATATCTAATACTATTTACTTAAATATATACTTATGGCTGTATAATACTATCTCTGTCTGTATGTTTTTTGTAGGCGTCCGTCTTTGTATATTTATTATGTACATATGTGCATGTGGATTTATACGTAAATGTATCTATCTATCTATCTATCTCTATATATA